>NC_056735.1:1262418026-1262463026 GCF_019279795.1 Protopterus annectens | reverse complement strand
GTAGAGTTGAATGCTGTCTCTGCAAAAATGTCTGATGAAACTGAGGAGGACGGAGTTGTTCAGTAGAAGGGTGAAGGAGATTGGATCGAGGATTCAGAGGAATTATTTCAAAGGGAACTTTTCAAAGAATTGAAAAGTGAAGAGAAACAGAAGAAGTTATAATTACAATCCTCCAGTTGGTAGGGTTGAATGATGATATATTAGAAGAGTTGTGGAGACATGATGGAAAGAATCAATAAGGAATAAAGACAATAATTAAAGAAGAGATAATTTGCAGAAGTGTTCAGGGAAAAAAAAACAAGTTAGAAGGGACAGAAAAAAAGTCAGAAGTATCAGAAAGTAAGAAGTATTTAATGAGATTCCAGACTAATGAAGAATCTGAAATTGACAGATTTGAAGTATGGGACAAGATCATTGTGCCTCTAGGAATAAAAGCACAAGAGATAAGAGCTTTCATTCTGATTAAAAAGGAGACTTGCTGTGACATTTTCTTTGAGACTTCTGAAAATATGAGAAGAAAAAAGAAATGTATCCATGGAATAAATATATTATAAAGACTTTTTTTTCTGAAAATGCAGAAAAAGGTTAACTTGCAAATTTTGACAGAAACTGAAAGCTAGACTGTTAAAAATACTTATTAAAGAACTTTTGTAAGGCAGTAAGGGACAGTTCTATAGTAATCGATAATAGAGAACTTTGGACAGAGTCTTGGGACTGTAATGTGATTTTGAAATTGGAAAATGGAAAATTATATACTTTTCAAGCATGATTAACATTCATATTTATAGGGGTGTTGTTAAATATTGGGGACAACCAAAATATGTTTTTGTCTGGAAAGGATGGTTATTTTGTAAGTATTTGTGATAAAAAGAGATGTTATTCTTCTGGGGAAATTGGTCATGATGTTAACATTTGTGAAAAACATGCTATAGTATAAATGTAAGCAAACAGGGCATGTATGGGTGGATTGTGAGAAGGAGAAAAGCATAGAATGTAATATAGAAGGACAGAATAGAAAAGGTGTAAATAAAATGGAATCATTGCAACAGAAGTTAAAACAAAAACATAAGAGGGAAAGTAATGATACAAACCAAGAAGAAAATACAGTTACTACACAAACAGGGGAAGGGAAGAGGGGAAAGCAAGACAGACGTTAATGAAGGAGGAGAAATACATTTAAGAATGGTTAAAACAAAAAGTTAAGTGGGAAAAAGAGTTGAAAACAGGAACAGAAAATTTTATGTTTTAGGAATGAAAATAAAAAAGAAAGGAAATGGGTAAAGAATTTATTGTAAATTAAAGAGAAGGGTGGCAACTCATCTCAGGATTCTATTAATGTTAATAGTATAAATAATGCATAAAGAGAATTGGAGTGATAGAATTGTGCAATATGTATGAGATTTAATAGAACCAAAGGACAATAGGGGGGTTAAATAAAGAAGAAAAAGAACAGACAGAAATGTTATGGTTAGGAGGTATAATATGGAACATAGATAATGAAACCTGTTCAGGGATTGCTATATTATATACGAAGGGAATAAAAACATTTGGATTATATTTTAGTTAAATTAGAAAGATTAATGGCAGAATACTTAGGGTGGGAAGGAAAAGTTTATAGATTATAGATTATTATATTATATTATTATAAGTTTATAGATTAATAGCAGTATATGATATATAAAGAAAGGGAGAAATTATTTCAAAAAATATTAGATTATGTTATAGTTAATATGGACATAATAACAAGAGACTTTAACTGATCTGAGGCATAAAAAATAACATAAAAAAACAAACAAACAAAAAACAAATGGCTCAGATAAGGAAGCAATGGGAGGAATCGCCTCCTCTCTTCTCAAATTAACTACTTCTCCCTATTTTACTCTTTACCTCCTTGTACTTATCACCTTGACATTTATGCCACCCTTTCCTATATATATATATATATATATATATATATATATATATATATATATATATATATATATATATATATCTTTTTGTAAAAAAATACATTTTTGCATAGATGGTTCTCAATTTAATGCTTTATCTCTTTAAATGTACTTCATGTGTGGTATTCTCTATACCTATCAATTGTTATTTAACCTACTCTGTGTAATGATATTCTCTAATTGTTGATTTTATTACTATGCTTTATGATGCTTTTATTTTGATTTGTTTGCAATGTAAAAATATGTAATACTTCTGGAGCTTTTCTCCTTGGGTTTCCACTGAAAATGGGCCCCTGACTCAGCTGGACTAACCTGGTTAACACATGTCAATAAATACATACATTAATTACTTAAATAAATAAAATTAATAGAAAGTGGAAATTTAGAGTCATGGAGTTTGAATAAAAGCACAGATTGAAGAGGAAAAATAAAAACAATGATAGATTATTTTTGTTATCTAAAACTATAAGAACAATGATAGAAGTAGTGGTAGGAGAAACAGATTTTTCAGATCATTTGGCAAAATGGATTGAAATAGATAAAAATAAAGAATATATAAAATTGGGAAAGGAATTAAGAGGATTAATAAAAAGGAGTAGAATGAGAAAGGTTGAGAACTAATAATAATGCTATAAAAGATCATTTGATGATGAGAGATTTTTACAAAAATTGGTCAGATTGGTGGAAAACATTTAAAGAAAAATATAAACGCATGCGCCTAACATTTGAAAATAAAAAAGACAAAAAGATGAAAAGGAATATAGAGGAATTCATAAAGCTGCTTTATATAGTCTTGATAGGAATGAAAGGGAATATTTCAGAAAAGAACAAGAAATTTGCTAAACTAATCAAGATAAATTTAAAGATTTATTATACAAGCAAAAATATTTTCACCAGGAAAAAATGAAGAAGTATCACCATATTTAAGTAGAAAAGTAAAGGAAGATAGTAGTAAAATGAGAGGATTAAAAAATGAAAAAGGAAAACAATGAAAGAGAGCAAATTTAATGAATGTTATAGTTACATATGGGAATGGCATGGTAAAAAAATAAAAATAGAAATAAGAAAGGGAAAATCAGTGGAGGGTAACACAGTATATAGAAGAAATGAACAAAGAATTAGCAATACAAATTAGAATGATAGAATTAGAAAAGGTAATAAAAAATAAATATAAGTTCAGCAGCCAAACCAGATGGTATAAGATATTTAATCTATAGGAATTTAATACAATGGCAAAAGGAAATGTTGGTAAAAATATTTAATGAATGGTTAAATGATGGTATCAGTTATTAAGAAATATGTCTGGAATATTGAGCTTTATAAGAAAAAAAAATGGGAAAGGACGAAATTAAAAATTGGGGGCCAGTAATGTTAAATAATACTGATTATAAATTATTTATGAAAACAATGTATAAAAGATTAGAAAATAAATTGAATCATATAATGGAAAAGGCTATTTGAGGTCAAAGGGAAAGGATGCCAAGAGCTATTAATGATAATTAGAAAAATGGTAGATGATATTAAGAAAGGACAAAAAGAGACACAATTAATGGTGGGTGATATAAATTGATTCAACAAAGCATGATATCTTATGACAAATAATGGAAGAATATAATTTTAGTACAAAGAAAATAATGTGAATCAGTATACAAAAATACTTAAATAAGAATTTTAGTAAATGGTTGGTTAAGAGAAGAAATAGGGATGAATAGAAGTTTAAAACAAGGATGTCCAATGAGTACTATTTTGTTTGTAATGGTTATGAATAGACTAATAAAAGGAATAAATGAAGAACTGGAAAAGTAAACATGTAACAGAAATTGGAGTTTCATATCCTATTATTATGTTTTATGCTGATGATATAATATTAACAGTTAAAATGGAGAAGAAATGAATGAAGGAAGCAATTATTTATATAAATAAGGAGAAATATAAGAGTTTTGGAGATGATAGAAAGTTGGAAGGAATACAGTTTGAAAAGTAAAATAGATCAATACTAGGAACTGGTTTTGGAGAACATGGCAGATTGAAGAAACAATGGGAGAAACTCTTCAGAGATCTAAAGAGACTTATTGTCACATGGAATAGGTATAAATTATCATTCCATAAAAATTACATTAGATAAACACAATATGGATAGCAAAGTTCTCATATAGCTAGTGTATATATGATACCAAAATAATTGGAGAAACAGTTTATTGAAATTATATTTCAATTCATTTGGGCATCCAGATTAAATCCAGTCAAAAGATGGTTATTATATATAGAAAAGGAGGTAGGGGTTAGTTTACTGAATTGGAATGGATAAATGGAAAAGAAAATAAGTTGCAAATAAGTATATTTAAGGAGAAATATAAAAGAGAATGGAGTATAATAAAAATGAATAAAAGGGAGAGAGAACTTAGAAATGAAGACATAAGAATGCATCAAGAAAAAGTAAAACTGTAGAAATTAAAGACAGAATGAATAAAAAAAAACAGGAAAATACGGTATAAAAATACAATGTTACAAAGTTATTGTGTGAATGCTTGTGAACATTAAAAAAAGTAAAAGCTTTAAAGCAAAGAAATAAATGGTATATGAAGAATATTGTATGTCAAGATTTCTTATGGAAGTTACAAATTAATAAGTTGCCAGTAAAGGGAAATATGTCTTATAAAAAAGTAAATGAAAAGATTTGGCTTTTTGTGGAGAGTTAGAAACAACAAAACATATTTTCTTAACATCTGAAAAAGTAAACTTTATGGAAAAAATAGTAGAAAGTAAAATAGTTAAAGAATTATGAGATTATAACCAGAAAAATATGGATATGATTGAATATAGTTTTCATTAGAAACATAGTAAAGAATATGTAAATAATATGGATAAAAAATGTTTTGTATTATATGGACAATTTGGAATGAAAGACTGAATGGGATTATTTCAATGGAAAGTGAATATTACCAAATATAATACAAAAAATAAGTGGTGGTTGTGGAAAAAAGAGTGGGGGGAAGGTCTATACAAATGGAAAAAAAATCATTAATACTGAATAAATATAGAGTTAATATAAGTTTGTTAGAAAAATGTGTATTTGAATACATGAGAAATGCTAGTTTAAAAAGCAAAGTAGTATATAATGCATTTTATTCTATTAATCATATAATAGTAAGGATTAATTCATGTGTAAATGTAAGTAGTTTTGAAACTGCAGTGTGGCTTGAAGCAAAGCTGACCTTCGACCCTGGCAGATACAAGCTTAGCAAGTTTTAATGTTTATGCTTTTCACAAGTGATTATCTGTTGGGTCAGGAAATTAAATGTGTGAAATAATGAAATCTTCTGCTCTTTCCTGTTGGAATGATTTGGCCTTGTATATGTGTTATTGAGATAAGCACGCAGCTGGTAGGAAAGTGTAACAGAGAACCAAGAAGATTATTAAAAGACTGAATCTGCTATTGTATTCGAACTGATATGAAACCTTGAAGAAGTAACTTTACAGAAAGACATTATGCCTGACCAGCTGGATAGCAAGGCCGTATTGTATCTAGAGGAAAAGTTTTTTTAAATATACAGCATCAACAGCTTTATGAATAGAAGACTGTAAGCTAAAGTGATGTAGATGCCCTGTGACATATCACGTCAGTAAGGTGGGCATAGCTTAAATGTTAAACCTATATAAAATTGTGTGCTTCCTGTTCCATGTCAGACAAAATTCTGTACTTGTACATTTTTTGCCTCCTGGTGTACACTAGTAAACTTTTTAACCTGAACCTCCTGTGTATTGAAATCTTATTTTATTTAACAAAGTTCTTTGTAAATATGTCCATATGTAAATCGTATATAGTTGTGCAATAAAGAACCCCTACACATTAGGAGATTGCTTGTTTCATTCTTAGCACAGTGGCAGCTGTGAGAACAGCACTCAAGGAGATCCAAAATGGCAGATAACACAGAGGTGAATGCCAGTGAAGTGTTTGAAGCTCTATAAGATTCTGAGGAGATGTTTCTGCAGAATCTGTTTGTTTCATTGGAAGCAAACATTCACAACAATGATGGCTATGTTATTAAATTCCTTCAGTCAGAAGGGTTGTGATAAGATATTTTGGGTAAATTGTTGCAGAGCAAGCCAGAGAGTTAAAAGATGCATCATAAGGTAAAATTATGGACAACATTCAACTGGAGGAATCAAAAGCTATTTTGAAAGAAGATTGCCAGACAAAGAAATTATATACCAAGACTGTTAAAGAAACTTCAGTGAAATGATGAAAGATGAACAGAGGAACAGATGAAAGGAAATCTATGGTGAAAATTCAGACCAAAGAAGAAAAAGAAATAGACCGGTATAGCATTTAGGATAATTTAACAGTCTCATTAGGAGTGAATGCTCAGGAGGTAAAATCTTTTATTTTTATTCATAAAGAGACATTTTATGACACTATTTTTGAGACTGGTTCTGCTGTAGAAGGTTTTATAGAGGGAGTTTGAGAAGAAAAAGAACTGTAATCCATGAAATTCTTATGTGTGTAAAACATTTCACAAAGGAGCAAAAAAGAAAATACATGTTCAATTTTAAGATGAAGTAGAAAAAGAGACTTTAAAACAGACATTTAAGCAAACTTTATAAAGAAGCTATGGATATTAGCAAAGTCTATGATTACAGAAGATTAGGGACTGGGGGTTGGGATTGTCATATTGTACTGAAAATGAAGACAGAAAAATTGTTCATATCCCTAGTTTGATAAACGAGGAGGGTAACCGTGATGTAAAATACTAGGGACAACCAAAAATATGTTTTTTTCTGTGAAATAGATGATCATTTCATAAGTAACTGTGATAACAGGAAATGTTATATTTGTGGGAAAACAGGTTATGATGGAAAAAAAGTCTCAACTGAAATGTTATAAATGTAAAAAATGGGCATTTATGGATGGATTATAATCTATACATAAAGGATGAAGTAGGAAACAAAAGTGAGGATAGTGTAGGAAGAGCGGAAACGGTCCTAACAAAAAACTAAAGAGGAAGTAAGGAAGCAAGATCATGGCAAAAATAAATATAAGGATAAAGAGAAAAATGAAACAGAAAATATAAAAGAAGGTTCTGAAATAAGTGATGATGGAGAAATAAATTGGAAAATAGTGAAATGTAAAACAATGCTACTGGCAAAAGCATAAGAGATAGAAAATGAAAGCTTAGGGGATAAGTACAAATAGAAAAAGAAAGGAAAAGTGTAATGGAAATGAGATAAATACTTCAGAGTTAACACAATTTCTAGTAAGCTACAACATAGACATAATGACAGCTTTAGAGTGCTTTCAATAAATGGAAATAGTATCAAAATATTAGTAGAATAATAGGCATCCTAAATTGGTGTAATAAGTATAATGTTAATATAATAATATTCAAAGAAGTAAGATTTTTGAGACAAGAGGTTAGATTACAAACAAAGCAAATTTGGGGAGGAGATACAATATGAAGCCTAGGGGAACTCTGCTTAGACATAGTTAAGCTGTTGAACATAGCACTGGAAATGGTAGGAAGATTATCTATTGCAGATCTCAGATGGCATAATTAGGAATATAGAATTATGGCATTGTATGTCTATGTTACAAGCAAAGAAAGGGAACATTTATTTCAGAAAATGTATTATGTAGTAAATAATACGAATATAATATTGATGGAAGATTTTAATTGTGATTTGATTGAAAAAAGAGAAGAAATTATGTTCAGAAAATTTTAAAGTAATAAAATGTGGCATTTTAAAGATTTGGAAATAAACTGTGAACATATAGTCAAGGTATATATAACACAAAAATATATTACTTTATTATTTCACAAGACTTAAATATTGTTAAGGGAGAGACCCTTGTAACAGGCATTTCAGATCACTTTTCCATATGGATAGAAATAATAGAAAATAAGGAGTATATCAGATTGGAAAAAGAACAAAACAACAATGACAGCAAACCAAACACATAAACACACAAAAACATATTCGGAGGCTCTAAATAAAAATCTGCCTAAGCAGCAGAGACCTCCAAAGCAGACACCCAAGCAACCGCTATCCCAAAACAAAACACGTGCAACACATAGCTCACAAAGCCATTGCGCCGAACAGTCACAGCCCTTAAGACTAAACAACACACCTGATACACTTGTAATAGGTGACTCTATCGTCAGGCACACTGATGTCCCGCTCACCAGGCTGAACAAGGAGAAGGTCACGGTGAGCTGCCTGTCGGGTGCTAGGATCTGCCACATAACACAAGCACTCAGGTCACTCCAAGGCAAGTACAGATATGACTCAGTCATTGTCCATGCTGGTGTGAATGACCTGAGACATACCTCCCTGGACTACATGAAAAGAGACATAGAGGAGCTCTCTGAGCATGTAGCCCAGGCCGGTATGACCCTGACCTTGAGTAGCATCTTACCCTCACCAAGAATGATGCCACAATATGAAGACAAGATGATCAATTTCAACAACTGGCTTAAGTATTGGTGTCATTCAAAGGGGATCCAATGCCTGTCTGCCTGGGATGACATGCTCAACAAGCCACGATGCTTCACTAGGGATGGCTTGCACCTGTCACCCCTGGGCTTTCGGACATTGGCAAAAGCTCTTGCCACCCCCATAGTGCTTTTTTTAGGCAAGGCTCAAAAAACAAACCCACCTCCATAGGTATCACAAGGGATAAGAAACTAATAGTAATGCTACTCTACGCCAGAAGTCTAAACCTCAAGATGCACGCACTCGAAACTCTCCTTAGCATGGAGAACATTGATATCTGTGCAGTAACAGAAACCTGGTTCAAGGCTCCCGAGAGCACCCCAGCAGTACCAGGTTATACCTCATACCATGTTTTTCGGCCCCAAAACTTGGACCGAACCACAAAAGGAGGGAGAGTATCAATATTTGTCAAAGATACCCACACCTCCAGGTTGGTTGCACAGCACGAAGCATCATAGACTATCCATGTGCAACTAACAGTGGGTAAAACTGCCTTCCAGTTTATAGCCTGCTACAGACCACCCTCCCAAACCCAGGAATCCCACTCAGCCTTCCTGAGAACACTGGAAAATATGAAGGTCTCTCCAAACACCATTATATTGGGCGACTTCAACTACCCTAACATAGACTGTGAGCATTACTCTAGCTCCAACACCCTAGCCCAAAGGTTCCTAGAATTTATAAACTCAAATGCTATGGAACAACTTGTTGCCACTCCCACAAGAGGGGAAAACATACTGGACCTGATCATCACCAACATGGGGACTCTATGCTCCAGACCAGAAGTGTACCCCTCACTGGTAAGATCAGACCATAAACTAATCTCACTAAATATTCACATCCCGACCCCAGCCCCTGCCCAGAAAACCACAGTGAAAAACTTCTCTAAAGCAAGTTTCACACTCCTCAAACCGAGGTGGAATCCTTCAAAGCCCCTGAGCCTGTGGAAAATACGGCCCAGACCGCAGAATCCTTTATAAACGCATTCTATGAACACCTTCAGGAATGCATGGATCATGCAATCCCAAATAAAACCAAGACCCAATCCTCCAAAGTTAGGTGTCCTGTCTGGTGGACCCCAGCCATAAACAAACTATACAATAGAAGGAGGAAGCTACTACATGATAGAGCAAAATCCCAAAAAGGGAAGGCATCTCTGATCAGTATTAGCAAAAACTACGGGCACTCATAAAATCGTCTAAGGCCAGCTTCGAGAGAAAAATTGCACAGAACACTAAGGATAATCACAAGACTTTCTTTAGTTATGTTAGGAACCTGGGTGGGAATTCCCAGATATGCTCAGAATTAGTCCAAAATGACAAAAAATACACCGAACACACAGACATTGCCAACATCCTAGCTGACAGGTTCAGCGCAAACTCCCCCCCCTTCCCCACCAAAAGGGCAAATATCTATCCCAGCAGAGTGCTGCCCCTCTGACATCTCAGATGCTCAGGTAAGAGCCGTCCTCTCCAAAGCAAAAAACACAGCGTCAATGGGACCAGACTGTGTCCAGGGCTGCATCCTACGTGAACTCCAAGAAGAAATAAACATAAACATAAAACTACTGTTCAATCTCAGCCTTACTACAGGATATGTACCCAAAGAGTGGAGTACAGCAACAGTGGTCCCTCTCCACAAAGGTGGTGTCTCAACGGATCCTGGAAACTATCCCCCATAAGCTTGACTAGCTTGGTCTGCAAAGCTATGGAAAGGATCATCATGGACCTCATAAATAAAGATATTGGGGACCTATAGACACTGGATCCTATCCAGCTCGGCTTTGTTAAGGGCAGATCCTGCCTCTTAAACCTGGTCGATTTCTTTGAAACAGTCACCAAGGCCATTGATGAAGGAAAGGTGGTCCACACAGCCTACCTGGACCTTGCAAAAGCCTTCGATACAATACCCCACTCGGGCATTATAGATAAGCTCATCAGCTTAAATATAAACCCCTATGTCACTAGATGGGTTGCAAACTGGCTCAAGGACAGAACCCACATGGTTAGAATTGCTGGAGCCATGTCAGACTCCAAACCAGTTACAAGTGGCATCCCACAAGGCTCAGTCCTGGGACCTCTCTTGTTCGGTATATATTTCTCGGAGGTACAGGCTAACACGGAAGGACTGTGGCTGACCAAGTTTGCAGATGACTGCAAACTGGGCACCATAATCAACTCTCCAGCTGACACAAGCATCCTACAAAAGGGCCTCATAGAAACAGACAACTGGTGCCATAGCCATGGCCTCAAGCTAAATGCCAAAAAGTGTATAGTCATCCCCTTTGGCAAAAACAAAGTGCCCACAAATTACCACATAGGTGGTAATCCATTAAGTATGGAAGAAGTAATTAGGGACCTGAGGACTCAAGTTGATAGCAATCTCTCATTTGACAACCACGTGGCCAAAGTAGTTAGAAAAACATTTTATATAGCCCACCTAATCATGAAGGGATTCACATCTAGATCAGGGGATGTCATCGTGCCTCTTTACTCTTCCCTAAAGAAACACCAGCTCTACTCAGTGGCATACCACCTGCTCAGAGGCGATCTGTGCCTGATGTATAAAGCCATGTTCAACCCGGAATTAATGGACATGCTGCACCTCAGAAAATCCAAATCCCATCGAGCTACACACTTGAGAGACTTGAACCTCAGCACTGAAATAAATAGGACATGCTGGAGGGACAGATTCATAACCCAAAGGCTCCCTTCACTCTGGAATAAAATCCCAGTCCAGATTAGGCAGAGTCCCTCATTGACTCTCTTCAAGAGGAATCTTGATGAATGGATAGGAGATAGTAGGTTTACCCCGGGTATCACTTCTGTGTCACTGTTAGACAGAGGCACAGTATACTAACCTCGAAAAAGGGCATAGCAAAATTCATTTAAAATGTGTGGTGAAAGCCAAACACACTCTGGCTAGGCTTATAAATGCCCTAGGGCAGATAGCCTAGTATGAACCTATGAACCTATGAACCTATGACAAATTATGGGATGTAAATGGAAAAAATAAGTTTACATTTACGGAAAGATCACATTTCCACCAGAGTGTGTTATTAAAACTGGTCTGAGTGCTGGCAAGCTTTGAAAAAAATGGCAGTCAGATGTAAGAAAAGCAGAAAAAATAAAACAATGTGTATGGATTCTTTAAAGGATGTGTAAATGATCGATAGATAATATCACATGATAGAAAGGAGAATTTATGAATAGAATCAAGAGAAAAATAAAGAATTATTATTTAATCAAGGATATTTTTACAAGTTAAAAAAGAAGAAGTATCAGATCATTTAAGTGATATAGTTAAAGAGAATACTAGTATAATGAAAGAAATGACAGATGATAGAGGATGTTGATAGAGGATAGTTTAGAAGATCTCGGGAACAATTATGAATATCATAATAAATTATGTAAAGAACATGATTCAAGATGTAAAAAAGTACAAAAAATAATGGCATGTTAAAAATAGAAGAAGTATAAAATAATGAATTGGAAAATGAGATTTCTTTATATGATTTAAATTTCAAGATCACATGGAATAGAATACCAATTTAATATGAATTTTATGGATTGGCAGAACAAAAATTCTTAAAAGTTATAAATGAGTGATTAACTGAAGATTTTATGCAAAAAGGGTCTACTTCAAAGTATCAAATTACCAGTGGTGGCTGATGACTTCAAATTAAAGGGAGGGGGCTGCAGGAGACAGATGAATTGGTGGGGCCAATGGGAAGGGGTGTGGTCAATGAGAAAGGGGTGGAGTTATGCTTAAAACCACAACAACTGGAACTTTAATTAAATACACTGCTCTGGGTGCAAAACCATCATTATGAGAGTCCAATCAAGACAAAATCAAGTGTAGTAGAAAAAAATATTTCAATGCATTGGTTACGTGACAGCTTACTTAATATCTAGATGGAAACAAAAAGGTTGTGAGGCATGAAAAAATAAATTACTTTTTAAATATATTACTGGAATGCCAGTCAAAATCAAGTATAAAAAAAACAAGCTTATCCTTGCACTGCAGTTCTAATTATAATTTATATTCAGCTTTCTAAAAATACCAAGTAACATGCTGAAAGTAACAATCTCTGTGATGCCCCCACTTGTAAAAATGTTTCTTATTCAAAAAAGACCTGCTGCCTGACAACAACTATTTACTTCTTTCATGGGGAAAACATGATCAAAGTAAAAAATGAACAGCAAACAAAAAACAAGCTCAAGATAAACTGCTTAAAGGATTACTGCACAGGTTATGGACCACACATGATAGATTGGCATTCTGTTTAGTTTACGGGTAAAGCCTGCAAAGATGACTGCAAATCTCCAACAAATGTAATGAACTTCTGAAAATACTGTAATCCTGCCCTTCATTACAAATACTGTCATATGCATTTCAATACCTAAGGCTTCTACATTATCTAGTTATGTAAATATTCTCTTTCATGGCAACAACAAAAAAGCTTTCAGTGTTGGTAATTATTTAACAGTATGCTTATTAAAGGTTACTTGCATCTTACAATCTCAGACAAACTTACCTGATGGTCATTAAAGCATTGCAACTTAAACACAGAGCAACAGGGCACTGCGACAGCATGCATTTTCTGAATAATAAGACGCATAAATCATCAGTATAAAACTGTGACAGAAAACCAGAACATTCTTCAAAATCAAGGACAGATGAAAAGCCACTGTTGTACTTGTGTCTACACTGCATAGTTGCTCTTTGCCTTGCTTGGACACATCCAGAGTCACTACATTGGGGAGTGGGGTGCAACAAGTATGTCACAATTTGAAATGTCTCTGGCTGATGGTGATGGCTCTGACACTCATATCTCTCAACCTTGGAGCATGAAATCTGGACAAAGCCATACACAGAAGTGGGACAAAAGACAAAAATTAAGGACAATTTTTAAATATCACTCATAAACTTAGAGATATAATAGAATAGTAGTAGGTCTTGCATTAGTATGAACTTTCTGAAGTGTATGAAATCTGAAACTCAAATGTCTGTCATTATTTTCTAATGTCAATCTCTAATGATTTGCCACTAATTTGCCAGAAAACCACAATTTTATGAAAAATGGACCAAACGTGAATCAAAAATATAAAATTGCCACATAATACAGCTGGGAACCTGTGGAAGAAGGGACACTTTTTTAAATAATACTACTGTTAACTTGAGCAGCTGACAAAATAAGGGAATCTACATGCATTTCTGAAATAAAAGTAATCTATAACTCTGATCATTACAGTTATTTATAATTGTAAACCCTCCACGTTTTCTTCCAAAATTGCCATTTTGTGGAGAGATTATTAGGGGGAGAGCAACATTTTCAACCAAAATTGGGGACAGTTGAGAGGTTTGGATATTCCTAATTCTATAAAGCTATTTATTTGCATGGATGGCTCAACCTCTTAATGCAGGAAATCTGGACAAGGCCAAATATATTGGGGGAACATACAAACAGTCTAAGAATTGCTCTTGTATAAACTTAATACAGTTGATAGAATAACAGGTCTTGCTTTATCATGCATTTTTCTGAAGGTTATGAAGTCTGAAACTCAATGTCTGTCATTATTTAGTGGCTTCATTCCTAAATGAATTGCCATAAAACCACAAATTTTATGAGGAACACACCAAAAATAAGAAGCAAAATTCTATTCATTCTGCAAAAAATCTGGACAGTTGAGAGGTATAGTTTAGCCAGGGCTGTCTTTGAGTTTGCTGCCCTTTTCGCCCTCACAAAATCATGGTGGAATGGAGCCTCCCCCCTGCAGCCATTCCAATGTCCCACTCCTTGGTTATTTCACCCCATTTACCATAAACACTGTAATGTGCATACTGCTTTACTTCTGCGATGATTTGAATTTCCTTTGAAAGTTTTATTTTGCATTTTACAGCACAAACACTAATAGACATCTGGTAAACAAAGCAATGCAGTTTCACAATGAAAATAGACTTAGCATTGAAACATCTCTGCCCTTGAAACTCACATTCGTTGAAAGAGCATTGAAACCCACATTCAAAGAAAATACATTTTGCCAGTGGCAGACAACAATTAACTTTGGGCTGTTTTCAAATCATAGGCCCCTTGCACATGAAACATACATGTGCTCTTTGATAGATCTTCCTGATTGTATTAAATTATATTCCTTGTACAATACAGTACAGTTGTTAGATGGTGTTTTAAATTTATTGTTTTGAACATTTTTCCAGAAAACAATGAAACAAAATGCATCCACCAATAATGACAAAACTGCCCAATTCTGAACATTTCTATCATAAAAGTGTACTCAAACGTCTACAGTCCACCAGTATCAGTAAATATGCACAATCTCTGAAGAAGTAAAAGTCATCTAAATAATTCCACACTAAAGAGATCTGTAACTAATGAAGAGGTTGCTGCTAGCAAACAACTTTATATTTCATTGTTTCATCTACAAATAAAGTGCCTGCTGCCCTTGAGGAATAAATTGTCTATATTACATTAACCAGGAAAAGTCACAAGACTTTCTTTAGTTATGTTAGGAACCTGGGTGGGAATTCCCAGATATGCTCAGAATTAGTCCAAAATGACAAAAAATACACCGAACACACAGACATTGCCAACATCCTAGCTGACAGGTTCAGCGCAAACTCCCCCCCCTTCCCCACCAAAAGGGCAAATATCTATCCCAGCAGAGTGCTGCCCCTCTGACATCTCAGATGCTCAGGTAAGAGCCGTCCTCTCCAAAGCAAAAAACACAGCGTCAATGGGACCAGACTGTGTCCAGGGCTGCATCCTACGTGAACTCCAAGAAGAAATAAACATAAACATAAAACTACTGTTCAATCTCAGCCTTACTACAGGATATGTACCCAAAGAGTGGAGTACAGCAACAGTGGTCCCTCTCCACAAAGGTGGTGTCTCAACGGATCCTGGAAACTATCCCCCATAAGCTTGACTAGCTTGGTCTGCAAAGCTATGGAAAGGATCATCATGGACCTCATAAATAAAGATATTGGGGACCTATAGACACTGGATCCTATCCAGCTCGGCTTTGTTAAGGGCAGATCCTGCCTCTTAAACCTGGTCGATTTCTTTGAAACAGTCACCAAGGCCATTGATGAAGGAAAGGTGGTCCACACAGCCTACCTGGACCTTGCAAAAGCCTTGCATACAATACCCCACTCGGGCATTATAGATAAGCTCATCAGCTTAAATATAAACCCCTATGTCACTAGATGGGTTGCAAACTGGCTCAAGGACAGAACCCACATGGTTAGAATTGCTGGAGCCATGTCAGACTCCAAACCAGTTACAAGTGGCATCCCACAAGGCTCAGTCCTGGGACCTCTCTTGTTCGGTATATATTTCTCGGAGGTACAGGCTAACACGGAAGGACTGTGGCTGACCAAGTTTGCAGATGACTGCAAACTGGGCACCATAATCAACTCTCCAGCTGACACAAGCATCCTACAAAAGGGCCTCATAGAAACAGACAACTGGTGCCATAGCCATGGCCTCAAGCTAAATGCCAAAAAGTGTATAGTCATCCCCTTTGGCAAAACAAAGTGCCCACAAATTACCACATAGGTGGTAATCCATTAAGTATGGAAGAAGTAATTAGGGACCTGAGGACTCAAGTTGATAGCAATCTCTCATTTGACAACCACGTGGCCAAAGTAGTTAGAAAAACATTTTATATAGCCCACCTAATCATGAAGGGATTCACATCTAGATCAGGGGATGTCATCGTGCCTCTTTACTCTTCCCTCAGGGCCCATAATAAAGAAACACGAGCTCTACTCAGTGGCATACCACCTGCTCAGAGGCGATCTGTGCCTGATGTATAAAGCCATGTTCAACCCGGAATTAATGGACATGCTGCACCTCAGAAAATCCAAATCCCATCGAGCTACACACTTGAGAGACTTGAACCTCAGCACTGAAATAAATAGGACATGCTGGAGGGACAGATTCATAACCCAAAGGCTCCCTTCACTCTGGAATAAAATCCCAGTCCAGATTAGGCAGAGTCCCTCATTGACTCTCTTCAAGAGGAATCTTGATGAATGGATAGGAGATAGTAGGTTTACCCCGGGTATCACTTCTGTGTCACTGTTAGACAGAGGCACAGTATACTAACCTCGAAAAAGGGCATAGCAAAATTCATTTAAAATGTGTGGTGAAAGCCAAACACACTCTGGCTAGGCTTATAAATGCCCTAGGGCAGATAGCCTAGTATGAACCTATGAACCTATGAACCTATGACAAATTATGGGATGTAAATGGAAAAAATAAGTTTACATTTACGGAAAGATCACATTTCCACCAGAGTGTGTTATTAAAACTGGTCTGAGTGCTGGCAAGCTTTGAAAAAAATGGCAGTCAGATGTAAGAAAAGCAGAAAAAATAAAACAATGTGTATGGATTCTTTAAAGGATGTGTAAATGATCGATAGATAATATCACATGATAGAAAGGAGAATTTATGAATAGAATCAAGAGAAAAATAAAGAATTATTATTTAATCAAGGATATTTTTACAAGTTAAAAAAGAAGAAGTATCAGATCATTTAAGTGATATAGTTAAAGAGAATACTAGTATAATGAAAGAAATGACAGATGATAGAGGATGTTGATAGAGGATAGTTTAGAAGATCTCGGGAACAATTATGAATATCATAATAAATTATGTAAAGAACATGATTCAAGATGTAAAAAGTACAAAAATAATGGCATGTTAAAAATAGAAGAAGTATAAAATAATGAATTGGAAAATGAGATTTCTTTATATGATTTAAATTTCAAGATCACATGGAATAGAATACCAATTTAATATGAATTTTATGGATTGGCAGAACAAAAATTCTTAAAAGTTATAAATGAGTGATTAACTGAAGATTTTATGCAAAAAGGGTCTACTTCAAAGTATCAAATTACCAGTGGTGGCTGATGACTTCAAATTAAAGGGGGGGGGACTGCAGGAGACAGATAAATTGGTGGGGCCAATGGGAAGGGGTGTGGTCAATGAGAAAGGGGTGGAGCTATGCTTAAAACCACAACAACTGGAACTTTAATTAAATACACTACTCTGGGTGCAAAACCATCATTATGAGAGTCCAATCAAGACAAAATCAAGTGTAGTAGAAAAAAATATTTCAATGCATTGGTTACGTGACAGCTTACTTAATATCTAGATGGAAACAAAAAGGTTGTGAGGCATGAAAAAATAAATTACTTTTTAAATATATTACTGGAATGCCAGTCAAAATCAAGTATAAAAAAAACAAGCTTATCCTTGCACTGCAGTTCTAATTATAATTTATATTCAGCTTTCTAAAAATACCAAGTAACATGCTGAAAGTAACAATCTCTGTGATGCCCCCACTTGTAAAAATGTTTCTTATTCAAAAAAGACCTGCTGCCTGACAACAACTATTTACTTCTTTCATGGGGAAAACATGATCAAAGTAAAAAATGAACAGCAAACAAAAAACAAGCTCAAGATAAACTGCTTAAAGGATTACTGCACAGGTTATGGACCACACATGATAGATTGGCATTCTGTTTAGTTTACGGGTAAAGCCTGCAAAGATGACTGCAAATCTCCAACAAATGTAATGAACTTCTGAAAATACTGTAATCCTGCCCTTCATTACAAATACTGTCATATGCATTTCAATACCTAAGGCTTCTACATTATCTAGTTATGTAAATACTCTCTGCATGGCAACAACAAAAAAGCTTTCAGTGTTGGTAATTATTTAACAGTATGCTTATTAAAGGTTACTTGCATCTTACAATCTCGACAAACTTACCTGATGGTCATTAAAGCATTGCAACTTAAACACAGAGCAACAGGGCACTGCGACAGCATGCATTTTCTGAATAATAAGACGCATAAATCATCAGTATAAAACTGTGACAGAAAACCAGAACATTCTTCAAAATCAAGGACAGATGAAAAGCCACTGTTGTACTTGTGTCTACACTGCATAGTTGCTCTTTGCCTTGCTTGGACACATCCAGAGTCACTACATTGGGGAGTGGGGTGCAACAAGTATGTCACAATTTGAAATGTCTCTGGCTGATGGTGATGGCTCTGACACTCATATCTCTCAACCTTGGAGCATGAAATCTGGACAAAGCCATACACAGAAGTGGGACAAAAGACAAAAATTAAGGACAATTTTTAAATATCACTCATAAACTTAGAGATATAATAGAATAGTAGTAGGTCTTGCATTAGTATGAACTTTCTGAAGTGTATGAAATCTGAAACTCAAATGTCTGTCATTATTTTCTAATGTCAATCTCTAATGATTTGCCACTAATTTGCCAGAAAACCACAATTTTATGAAAAATGGACCAAACGTGAATCAAAAATATAAAATTGCCACATAATACAGCTGAGAACCTGTGAAAGAAGGGACACTTTTTTAAATAATACTACTGTTAACTTGAGCAGCTGACAAAATAAGGGAATCTACATGCATTTCTGAAATAAAAGTAATCTATAACTCTGATCATTACAGTTATTTATAATTGTAAACCCTCCACGTTTTCTTCCAAAATTGCCATTTTGTGGAGAGATTATTAGGGGGAGAGCAACATTTTGAACCAAAATTGGGGACAGTTGAGAGGTTTGGATATTCTTAATTCTATAAAGCTATTTATTTGCATGGATGGCTCAACCTCTTAATGCAGGAAATCTGGACAAGGCCAAATATATTGGGGGAACATACAAACAGTCTAAGAATTGCTCTTGTATAAACTTAATACAGTTGATAGAATAACAGGTCTTGCTTTATCATGCATTTTTCTGAAGGTTATGAAGTCTGAAACTCAATGTCTGTCATTATTTAGTGACTTCATTCCTAAATGAATTGCCATAAAACCACAAATTTTATGAGGAACACACCAAAAATAAGAAGCAAAATTTTATTCATTCTGCAAAAATCTGGACAGTTGAGAGGTATAGTTTAGCCAGGGCTGTCTTTGAGTTTGCTGCCCTTTTTGCCCTCACAAAATCATGGTGGAATGGAGCCTCCCCCCTGCAGCCATTCCAATGTCCCACTCCTTGGTTATTTCACCCCATTTACCATAAACACTGTAATGTGCATACTGCTTTACTTCTGCGATGATTTGAATTTCCTTTGAAAGTTTTATTTTGCATTTTACAGCACAAACACTAATAGACATCTGGTAAACAAAGCAATGCAGTTTCACAATGAAAATAGACTTAGCATTGAAACATCTCTGCCCTTGAAACTCACATTCGTTGAAAGAGCATTGAAACCCACATTCAAAGAAAATACATTTTGCCAGTGGCAGACAACAATTAACTTTGGGCTGTTTTCAAATCATAAGCCCCTTGCACATGAAACATACATGTGCTCTTTGATAGATCTTCCTGATTGTATTAAATTATATTCCTTGTACAATACAGTACAGTTGTTAGATGGTGTTTTAAATTTATTGTTTTGAACATTTTTCCAGTAAACAATGAAACAGAATGCATCCACCAATAATGACAAAACTGCCCAATTCTGAACATTTATATCATAAAAGTGTACTCAAACGTCTACAGTCCACCAGTATCAGTAAATATGCACAATCTCTGAAGAAGTAAAAGTCACCTAAATAATTCCACACTAAAGAGATCTGTAACTAATGAAGAGGTTGCTGCTAGCAAACAACTTTATATTTCATTGTTTCATCTACAAATAAAGTGCCTGCTGCCCTTGAGGAATAATCTGTCTATATTACATTAACCAGGAAAAGCTGAAAGACACAACAACAACAACATTAACAAAAATGATAAGCTAGTAATACTGCAATAGGGAATGGATGGCAAACTGATAACAGGTTCATAGTTACTAGGTATCTTCGCCAAAAAGGACTGCAACATCCACCCCCTTTACAACACAGTACAGTATCAAAAATGCATCTCCCTACTGTGGGAGTAGAACCCACAGCCTTCTGCATCAAAAGCAAGTACACTACTGGTTGTGCTATTAACAATGCAAGCAGACTCAGCAAAAGCAGCACTAAACTTCTGTTCCCTGGCAGCTCTCACCTCCTTGTAAAATCTACTCAGCACTCAACTGTATCTCTGAACTTTGCAGCACAAGAAATCTGTAAAAAGCCAAAATTTACTGGGGGGGCAAAATCCCAAAAAACAGGGACACATTTTAAACATTGCTTGTATAATGTTGGAAAGTTGCTAGAATAAAATGCTGTGATGCCACCATACATTTTACTGCCAAATCTTGAACCCAGGAGCTTGTGCAAAACAGTCAGAGCAACATACCACTATGCCAAATCAGCTATTTTGTGAAAGAGAGGAAGACTGAAACTTAAATGGCTACCATTTAATGAATTCAATTTTCACCATAGCTGTCAACCTCTTAGCACAAAACACTTGAACAAAGGCAATAATGGGGCAATACAGCCCCCAAACATATTCAGTAAATTCAGTTCTATAGCTCTCAACCTTAGCACAAAACAACCTGGACGAAGCCAGTAATGGGGGAATACAGTCCCAAAAATAGGGACAAATTTAAAATATCCATCTTACAAACTTAGAAAATTGCTAGAATAAAAGGTTCTGTGTTACCATGCACTTTCTGAAGAATATGAAGTCTGAAATTCAAATGTCTGTCATTTTTATTTATATAACATTTATTAACCAGGAAAGTCTGACTTGCAACAAGAGCCAATTTTCAGCAGAAGCCCAGGGATAAACAGTCCAGGCATTGAATATAGCTTTATCTACTTAAAACAAAACAAAGCACACTAATACCAATTCCAGATGGAAAAACGGCCACATGAAGTCCGAAAGAGAAGATAACTCACTTGATTAATAATCAAGTGAGTTATCTTTGGACTTCATTGTGTGGCCGTTTTTCATTCCGGAATCAGTATTAGTGTGCTTTGTTTTGTTTCAGGTTACCATTTGTTATTTACAGCAACAGGTGTATAAGAGTTGCAGCTTGCAGAAAAAAAAAAGGATACAGAGCTGATTCCAGCAGACCAGCACCTACCTCAGTATGTATCTCGTCTTCCTCTCTGCTCTCTCTTACTGCAGTCAGTGCAAGCCCTTAGCTGCCCAAGACAAAAAAAAAATAAACTTTGACCAAGCAGTAAAGCACCACCAACGACAACGCCACTGAATCCAACGGTCCCAACCCATTGAACAAGACAAGTACAGTACTACTGTGATAGTGCTACTGATTGTTTCTTGATCTCTTTTTTGAGAAGAGAGCGAGAACCAATCAGTAGCAATCTAGCCATCCACTTCATGTACGTGCCTGCAGACGTGGCAATCCAAACCTCCTTCTAATTTATGTTGTGGTTAAACCACTTAGACTTCTGGGCATCACACTGATGCTTTTTCTTTTATCTGGACTGCCTTTTACAGCAGTCAGATACTAGATGCTGCTATGTTGTTAAAAAATAAAAAAAAAAAACCCCAGAACTTGACAAGCATGTGCAGTTCGAGTTCCGGGACTTTGCGGACTTGTCATACTGTGTTGTGTAGGTTAGAAAAATATTTTTTATGGCAATATTGGCAAATGAAATATAAATGTCAACTACACTTTCTTTCTTCTTTTTCCTGGGAGGGCTGCAGTCCCACAGTCCGATAGCACAAGCCGGCCCTGCAAATTACTACTTCATAGAATCCCACATCATCAAGATGACACCGCTGAAACTGCAGAAAATTGCACAAGCAGAATATCAAAAACTAACCCCAGGAAAACAACCACTAACACAACATAACAAAAGAAAAGGCAACTCAAACCCAACAATGTTGGGGGTGAAGCCCCCACACCCCCTAACTAAATATGCCAACTCTGAAATCGCACTACAGTGGGGAAAGGGTAAAATTCACCATGGTGGCCAAGTGGTTCTTTTCCCATGGAAAGTTTTCAATGTTCCAGGTGTTTGATGTTCTGCAGTTTTGGTAATGTTGTCTCGATGATGTGGGATTTGAAGTGGCAATTTGATACTTTGAAGTCGACCCATAAAAATATATAAGCTGAGTTATACTTAAATTTGCATGGAAAAAGGAAGATAAAAATCCAGTTGAAAATTGGAGACCTATAGTTTTGAACAAAATAAATTTTAAGATTTGATGGAAATAATTCAAAAGAGGATGGACAATAAAATGAAAAGTATTATGGAGGATAGCACTGATAGTTTAAAGGGAAAAGGATGTCAGGAATTATTATTCATACTAAGGGAAATTGTCGATATTATAAAAAAGGACTGATGAGACCAGGGACATGATAAGAAATTTTAACAAAGATATTGATATAGTACAATATGAAGTTTTGTGGACAATTATGGATGAGTATAACATTAGTAAAAAATTAAGAATGCATGTTGTTCTGCATATGATAAAAATGAAGTAAGAATAAAAATAAGTAAGAAATAGATATAAAGAATGGCTTACTTCAAGGATGTCCTATGAGTAGTATATTATTTGCATTAGTTATGAAATTATAAGTCAGAGATGTAAATTTGCACATGAGAGGTGCTACTTATATCACTAATAAAGGGATAAAAATTCCAGTCATGTTAACTTATGCAGATGACATTATATTGATTATGAGAAACAAAGTCTGGATGAAAGAAGTTATATATTATATACATCAATATTTAATATAATAGGCATGACTTTAAATAAAGAAAAAATAAAGGATAATACAGTAAAGATAGGAGGTGTATTTTTATTGATGAAAGAAATCTGTGTTAGGGGTAAGATTTGGGAGTAAAAATGTGAGTGACGAACAATGGCATAGGATATTAGATGAAATAGGAGAGCTTTGCTGTTTTTGGAAAACATACGTGCTATTGTTTAATAAAAAGGTTTATTTGATTGATTTTATTTATAATGAAAATGATTGCATATTTAATTACTGTCTACATGTTGCTAATAATTTGTAAAAATGAAATCCTACAAGTAATTGTTTTCTTTGATACAGGGCTCAAGACTGAATCTGGTGAAAAGAGAAGTTTTATACATGGACAAGGAAGATGGAGGTTCAGGATTAATAAACCCAATTGTTTATGCTCTTTCTTTGAATTTGTATAAAGTTTTGTTTTGGATGAATAATGCAAATGAAAAGTTGGTATTAAATTTAGTAAAGTACAAATATAAGTGGCATTTGGATAAGTTAAAAAAGCTCAAAAGAGAAAATGTATGTTTAAATGAAGTCATGAGATGTTATCAAGAAAAAAAATCTTTTATGTAAAAAATTGATGAAATAGAAAAAGAGAGGAAAGTGTGGTGTAAAAATATGCTACAATATTATGTTAATTGTTGGGCTGATCTAGTGAATAAAAAATTAAAGGCACTAGGGGTATGAAAAGCATGGTAAAATAAGTAAGTACAATGTAATGGAGATTAGTAACTAACAAATTACCAGGAAGGGGAAACATGCCATTTAAAAATATGTGAAAGAGTTTGTATATATTATGGTAAAGAAACTACAGAGCATATTTTCTTACAATATATAATGGTTGCAAAACTGAGTATGTTAGTGAAATGTTTGTGAAATAGATAAAGATTATTTTATGTTGTGTTGACCATTTGGAATGAAAGGCTAAATGAAATCATGTTCAAAGGTAGATGCAGACAAGCAGTAATTTTAAGAAAAATTAGATGGTGGTTGTGGAAAAAGGAGTGGGAGTCAAATAAGATAATGATGATACAAGTTTAATATAAGGAAAAGTAAGATATCTATGATTATCTGACAATAGCAGAAAGGAATGGAAATAAATGTGTATGTATGTAAATATGTAAGTTTGTAAATAGTATTGCACTTATGTTTTTTTTAAGTAAAGAACCCCTAATGTTTTTGATAGATGCCATGAGATATTGTACAGCCACCTGAGCTACAACCAACTCAAGCAGATGCAACCTCAGTTTAATGTTTCATCTGAAGAATGACACAGTCAAGAGTGCATCTCCCTCCTTATGCTGTACTGCAATGCCAGCAATTGATCTACCTTGCATGGGAATAGAACCACCCAGCCTTCTGCATCAAAGGTGCTCTACTGACACTTGTAACTGTTATATAGTACAGGGGATTACATGAAGAATATCAGTTACCTGATAGCAGCAAATCAAAAGCAGATTTCAATGGAAAATTTGTAGAATTATTGTATATCTGTTGAGGTATCTTAGTTATATTGTAACACCAAAACAGCACTAGGAATTGCCTAAAAAACATGAGGAAGACTTTTATATACCAAATATTGCTGTATCCCCATATAAAAATATGCACAGTTACTTATGTTTATGTGCATTCATTTGCATGCATGCATATTTATATATGTGTATCTGTATGTGAGCATCTGTGTACATACATACACACACACACACACACACACACACACACACACACACACACACACACACACACACATGGCAGAAAAGCTTCCAGTTGTTACTGAAACCTCTGCCGATAAAAATACTCTTCCTAAAATATAGAACATTTGACAGAAATAAAAAAATCTAAACAGAAAAATATGACAGACTGTAACCTATAAAATAATGTTTTCCAGTAGAATAACAATACATTTGTGGATGAGTGAAAATGTGACCTTTGGATCAGTCTTGTTCATCTGGGCATATTCAGATACTGTTTTATTGTGATCTTGTAGCAACTTATTGCTTGTGATAGCAGTTATTTTTATACTTCCATGTTCATCTTTGTAATGTCATTTTTATCCCTCTTTTTCACTGATTGGGCCAGGAAATGTATAATTAGTTGTAGATAGCACTTGTTTTGTGGTGGATTTTTCTTACCTTTTCAACAGTGTTTTGTATTAGGCTCATATCTTTTTTGACAATTGACTTGGAACTGCTTATTATGTTACATGGATTATTGTACCTGCCAATGTGAAGTCCAACTAGTTTCTACTTTAGCCTTAGAAATGTTGGGCCTGATTCCAAAAGACTTGCTTTCAGTACAAGAGACTTAATCATAGGAGTGAGTCAGTTGCACTGACAGCAAGCCTTTTAGAATCTTGATCTCCAGTGTAAGCCTATGTGATGCCCCTGCACTGGCCCAGTAATCAAGGAGCCTCAATCCTCACCACTGGCAAAAGTGGGGAATGTACACACTAGGAAGATGGCAAGTACACACACAGTAAAGTGTAATTTCCCTTAAGAGCACACAGAGATCACAGTCAGTCTGGTGCTGGTTTTTCCCCCTTTCTCCAGATCCCCAATAAGACTCCCCACTGGCACAGCTGTAGGGTTGAGATCTCAGCTGAGTGGCCAACCAAAATTTCCAGAGCCCTCTTTGTCCAACCAGTGCTTCTTATCCCTGCCCAAGAAGATGACACACACACACACACACACACACACACACACACACACACACACACACACACACACACACACACACACACACACACACACACACTTTGAGATTTGATTTATACACACACACACACACACACACACACACACACACACACACACACACACACACACACACACACACACACACACACACACCTGGGAAAGGCTGGCATAGGTTAACTAGCTATGCCCCCTTCTGCCCAGACTATAAATTAGTTCCAGATGCCACCAGCCAACTCTTTATCAGCTATGCTAAGGCTCTTAACAAAGGGTATCCAATCATACTGTCTAATGTTACTAATAATTCAAATGGTAGTCTGACCAAGAGCAAGGCTATTTAGGAGTGCCCTATACAGTGTCATCAAACAGATTTGCAAGTACACTAAGACCTTAAATATCTCTACACAGACCAACCACAATTAAAAGTTTAAATATATTTAATAATAAATAAAGAAACAAGACAATACTCGGTAAGTAACCAGTTACATCAGAGTTCAAAATCATATGAAATATTTAAAACAACATTGCAAGACAGTCTCAGATAAATAAAGAAAACATCTAAGCTATACTTTACTATATTCCTATCTGACTCTAAAGAGTTATTATGCCCTAAGAACTTACTTACAGCAAGGCAAGTGCAGGAGGTGGTGATGAGTGGATGTTTCTAGCTCAAAGACAAGATACAAAATGCAGAGTCTCACTCTGAGAGAATTCTTAAATTAATATCAAATATTACTCCTGGGTAAGCTTGTATGACATGACTTTTTGACACCTGACTTTAGTTCCCAAGCTAAACCCCCTTTGTTAGAAATTAACAGAATTTAACATCGCTGCATGAAAAATACATAGTCTTCAGATGTTTGGTTAGAGCTGTGAAACTGCTAGGAAGTCATAAAGCAATAAAACACTTCTGCATCTCAAACCTAGTAATTACTTCCCTTCCAAGACAATACAAAACTTCTAGCTTTAGACATTGTGCCTGCTACTGAACTGAAACTGAGCAATAACTTTTATAGCACAATCATAAAAACAATTTAATTTCAACTTATTTTCTTGAAGTTTTGCAAGTTAACCCTCTATGTTCTAGTTTTTACTGTTAAAACATATACATTTACATAATTACAATAGTTTATATACATTTCTATTCTAAGCCAGCAGGGTATGCTGTGGTTATATTTTAGCTCAGTGCTTTACACCTTTATGCACACTTCTGTATGAATCATCAATATTTACAAATGACATAGAATTATTTACAAAATTCCAGATAGCTGGGCTGGCAGTATTTCCTTTTGTGACAGCCTACTTTATAGATATCAGTTACACCAAAGTAAGTCACTTACACTGGGAGTAAGACTTTTAGAATTGGGACAGGCTTACACTGAGGTCATTTGCTTACACTAGCAGAAAGTCTAATTTCATCAATATTTCAACTCTTATTCTGCCCTCATTATTTATTAATTGTTAAAGGCTATCTGTGTCATGGTTGTTAATTTGATTTAGAGCATATGCAAGAAATCAAACATATTACAGATTTGTATGCTATCCACTTTTTTGTTGCTTGCATATATTTTATTTGATCTTAAAGAAAGCCAAAACATAAGTAAACTGATGAAGAAGAAAAGAAATAATAAAACAGATGACAAAATAAAACAGTAGAACTGTATACAATATATAACATTGCTAGTTGAGGTAGAAGATTCAGGCTCCTGTTTCCTGTAGCTAAGGTACAAGGTTTGATCCTAAGCAGGAAAATAAGGCTAGGATGAGGAATATTAAGGGTGGGAGGTTGGCACAGTGGTTAAGGTGTTCACCTTACAGGCATAAGGTACAGGGTTTGATTGTCTCATGAAATGGCCCACAGGGACAGTTAGCCCGGTACTAATTTATGAACTTAAGTTTTATGAACTATTAGTTACAACTCTATAATATGTGACCCTGGTTTATATATAGGAAATCATTCTTAAACAATTGTTTTTTTTTCCAGAAAGTAAGCAATGCCACATTGAATGTTTATAACTATTTACTACTCTTTTTCTTTACTGTGGAAGCTCACCATAAATCCCTGGTGTTTTGAATGAATACATTATGCACCATAAATGATGCCTCAACAATGTCTCCAGCCCCCTACAGGCACAACATTCTTATTTTCCATTGCCTTGCACATGCAAGTTTGACTACATTCACCTAGTGTCCAAATAAGGCATAAAGAGGGTTCTGTCTCAGACTAATACAAACAACCTACAATTACATTCCATTGCCTTCCCAGTACCAGACTTAGGCCAAATAACCTGTTCAGATAACAGTTCAGATATTCCCAATATATCACAACCTTAGGACAGCTCCAAAATCATTGCTGTTGTCCACAGTCTCTTGCCCACATCTCCAGTAACTATTATTTTACATCAATTCCATTTAATATTGGTTACAAGGTACCAATGTAGTATAAGCCTCAATTGCTGATCATAACAGAGTCATCTCTTAAGCTTACCCATTGCCTGCCATAACTCCATCTATTGTTCCCTTGAATACCTTATTTTCTCCTGATACTTCCATCTGGTGCTTATTGAGAATTTTAGGGCCTTCATCTTGTTCTTTGAAATGTCTCTGTAAATTAGTCCTAACCTACATTTAATAACTTTTTTCCACTTTTCCTATTGAAGAACATTCCCTGCCTTCACAGGGTACACTATATGGCAGCACCAAATATATCTAATCTGCATGTATGTGAACCACTCCATGATTCTGAGATTGATCTCCTCCTGAAACTCATCAAAACTATTTATCTGAAAGCTGAGTGTAGAAGATACTATTTGAAACCATTTATAGATGCCCCGTATGACCAATATTTTTTTTTAATTTTAAGCTCCATCTTGCATTCCATTTGTGGATGATACCATAACAAGTCAATAGAACTGTTTCCCTAAGACATGGTTCTTAACCATTCTTTCAACACTCTATCTCAATATGTATTCTGAAGAATATCCCCTCATTCCCTTCTCATGTGTTTCTTCTATTTAATTTTTTCCAGGTCTTTTGAGTTTCTAATATCATGATGGGAATGGACCCCATCCCTAAGTCAAAATGTGATTCAAGTTTATGAAATTAGTATTGTTTCAATCTTTGATGTTAGCCAGAAGTGCTCTTTGCAGCATCCGCAATGTTCCCAGTAATGACTCCTTTTGCAGTTCATACGGAGTTGCATGTATTGATAATACATGCGATTGTAAATTCTTTTTTACAAGACCTGTTGCTCTTACTACTATTGGACCTGTCTGGGTATCTTTCTTCGACATTGTCCTTATTTCTGCCTGAAAATTCTGGTGTTCTATGACTTTGTGTTTCTCTGTACATAAGACTCTGTAGTCACAGGGTGTAACAATTTCAATGATCAATGCTACTTTTGTCTTCTTTTTATGGACTACTATGGTTTTCTCACATCTATTTTTTGAACTATGTTAATGTGTTATCCCATATGATATAAACTTCATAATTTTCTATAATGCTTTGTGGCTCATGTCTCCAGTGTTTTTCAGCTACTTCAGTATTATAATGTTTGCATAATCCCCAGTGCAACAGTCTTGCCATATTATTTTGCATTTCAGTATACAGTCCTTCTGCCATTAGTATATCACAACCAGCAACAAGATGTGCAACTGTTTCCAATTCTGTTTTAATAAAACATACAATTGTCTGTTTCTCCCACGTTTTCAAAGGACTTTGTAAACCAGCGTGTACATAGTCCACTATCTTCGCCCACCAATATTAACCTTTTCCCCAGGATTCAGCAAGCTCTGCACGGTGTGCAGGAATAGTGCAAGAGCTGCTGCAGGCAATTTGGCTGACATGTGATCCAGGAATGAGCTCCCGGGCCATGCACGAGCACTCCTGCACTTTTCCTGCATGGACACAGCCCCTGTATGCTAATTACTTCATTTTCTGGTGAAAACCATGCAAATAAAGTGAATTAGCAATGTAGGAAGCAGGCAGGCATTCATGCAGGAATAGTGTAGACTGCAGAAATATATTCAGCCAGTAGCTGAATACATTTCTGCAAACTACAAAATGGAGGCAGGACAGCTCATAAAAAAGCATGTATTATAAGGGTTAGGCATGCCAATGGCCAAATATATGACCATAGGTATGAAAACTAGATTCAAAATGATAAAAAATAACTTTTTTTTGGCTGATTTCGGCCGTTTAAGCATAGGGCAGTGGTGCGCAAACAGGATCGGCCCAAAAATAAGAAAAAAAGCTGGAAATAAGCTTTTAAACCAAAATCATCATTTTGCCATACTAGTCAATGGCATGTATAACATAACAAGATCATGGAATAGTAGCTGCTAACGAGGAAGGCTGAGTGTTGGTTTTGTAACCATACATTAGCAGTCAGATATATGCAAATGAGGGGAATGATACTGAATCACAGATTTCCCCTCAATGCTAGCTTGCACCCAACCATGTAGGTGCAATAACACCATGTTCTAAACCTTAGAGCTAGATGACCTCATGAGGGTGGGTGTCATGACTGAGGTAAGCTTAATGGAGCACAGTGGCCTGTGTTTGCCCTTAGCTAAGCACAGCTAAGGAAGGGGGGGTGTCTGAAGCTGCCTAGCAGTATTTACATTGCCTAAACGGGTGTGCACACTGCACACTGGGTTTTAAACAAAAAAAAAAAAAACAGGAAATAGCAGCTCCATTCTCATCTGAGCACTAGGTTTGCATGGCACACCTCAGGGTTTAAACAGGAAGGCGATGGAAAGGGAAAACAGCAGGAGGAAGGTAATCAAGGAGAAAGTACAGTTTTGTACCTACCATAAATGTAGATGTTTGAGTGTATACCCTGCTGCAGTCATCGCACTTGGGTTATCCTGCCATCAGGCGGTCCCGCAGTTGGCCCGAATTCCAAAGTCTTGGTCCGGCATCGGTTGCTGTTGCTTCTTCCCTGACATCAGAGCGCCAGGGGTATATAAGAGGCATCTGACACCATTTTCTTCAGTTTTTCTTGCCCCAGATGTCAGGTGCCCCCCCCCCAAAAGGTGGTCAGTAGATAGTACCAATAATAAAAGTGTAGCAAAAACAAAACATCCCTCCAGCTATAAGCAAATACACCACAAAGGTTGTATCAGAATCTAAGGTATTGAAAGGTTTTAGTTAGGTCAGAGGGGATGGAGGGAGGGTAACCTGGACTGCAGCAGGGTATACACTCGAACATCTACATTTATGGTAGGTACAAAACTGTACTATGTTCATCGTGTTACCCTGCTGCAGTCATCACACTTGGGTTGAATCCCAAAGCTAATGATGGGAGGTGGAGTCAAACAGGATTAGAGGAGGCTAGGAGGCCCTGCAAAACTGCAGTGGCGAAGCCAGTTCTAGTCTTAGAGTAAAGTGGTAAGTGATAGTGTTTGGTGAAGGTGTGTACTGAACTCCAAGTTGCAGCTTCCAGAATATCCATGGTTGGTACCCCCCTGAGGAAGGCTGTAGATGTAGCTGTTGGCCTGGTAGAGTGGGGCCTTATGCTAGCAGGAACTGGTTTTCCATGGTGGGTGTAGCAAAAATGTATGCAATGTCCTATCCATTTGGAAATGGTCTGTTTTGAGATAGCCTTTCCTTGTGATGCTGTAGCATAGGATACAAAAAGCTGGTCAGATTTTCTGAAGACCTTAGTTTTATCCAAATAGTAGCGTAGCTGCCTGTGAATGTCCAAGGAATGCTGGAGTCTTTCTCCTTTGTTCTGTGGATTTGGAAAGAAAGTGGGTAAATGGATGGTTTGATTTAGAGCCACTGGATACCACCTTAGGCATAAAGGAGGGGTTAGTTGGTAGAGAAACTCTGTCTTGATGAAAAATGAGGAAAGGCTCTACTGCCATAAGTGCCTGAAGCTCTGAGACTCTTCTGGCTGAAGTAATTGCTAGCAGCAGGGCAGTCTTCCATGATATAAACTTTAAGTCAGCTGAGAAGGCTGGCTCAAAAGGAGGTAATGTAAGTTTTTCCAGAACAAAATTGAGGTCCCAATTTGGTGTTTGTGCTCTCCTGGGAGGCCTAATGTTTTTGGCCCCTCTGAGAAACTGCCTTAGAGGTGGATGTGAAAATAAGGGAGGATCCATGTTGTAGTGAGCTGAAATAGCTGGTGTGGATCTTAATAGATGAAAAAGAAAGCCCTTTGTGTAACATTTTGGTTAGATATTGTAGAATCTGAGGTATGTCCGGCTGAAGGGTAGTTTGGCCTTTAGCTTGGTTCCAGGTGCAAAACCTTTTCCATTTGTTTGAGTAGGCTTTCCTGGTGCTGGGCCTCCAGGCCTCCAGAATTACATCCATAACAGCTTGTGAAAGAGGAGATGGCTGGTTGCTTAGGGGATTTGCCATGCAGCCAAATTTAAGGTTTTGAGCTGGCTGTGTAGAATCTGACTGTCCTGCTGTGTGAGCAGATGAGTAGTTTGTGGTAAAATCCTTGGTGGGCCCTGGGCCATATTCCTTAATAGTGGGTACCAGTGCTGGTGTGGCCAGTCTGGGGCAATGAGTATCATTTGGGGTCTGTCCATCCTGACTTTCAGCAGCACCTTTGTGAGAAGGGGCAATGGAGGAAAGGCATATACTGTTAGCATTTTCCAACTGAATGAGAGAGCGTCCACTTTCCAAGCTTGATGGTGAAATGTCCTTGTGCAAAATTTTGGTAGCTGATAGTTTTGGGGGCTGGCAAACAGGTCTATGTCTGGGAGCCCCCAGTTTTGAGTTATCATTGCAAATACTTGCGGATCCAGTTTCCACTCGTGGGGATCCTTGATGTTTCTGCTTAGGTCGTCTGCCAATGTGTTCTTTTTTCCTGGCAGGAATTTAGCTTGTAATTGAACTTGGTATGCCAGTGCTGTGTTCTACATGGTCATTGCTTGCCTGCATAGAGGGTAGGAGTGTGTACCCCCTTGTTTGTTTATATACCACATTACTGTGGTGTTGTCTGTCCTTATTATAAGCTGTCCTGGATGTAAGAGGTCCTTGAAGGCTGTCAGGGCATTCTGTACAGCGAGCATTTCTTTTTGATTGATGTGCAGATTTCTTTGATCTGCAATCCATATGCCTTGAACGCATCGTCCTGCCATGTGTGCCCCCCCAGGCATAGTCCGATGCATCTGTTGTCATGATTTGCCTGGCTGGGGGTAAGGTGAAAGGCTGACCCTTGTTGAGGTGACATTCCTGTGACCACCATAGAAACTCCTGTTGAAGGCAGGGAATGAGAGGTATCATTGTTTCCAAGCTGTGGCTGTGTTGAGTCCATACGCTTTTTAGGTATCATTGTAATTTCCTCATATGCAGTTTTGCAAATGGTATTAGTAGTATGCAAGATGCCATGAAGCCCAAGGCCTGCAGAAATGTTCTTGTAGGGAGTTGGGTCTTTGTTGCCATTGTTTTGATGAGTTAGTTGTAGTTGCTTGTCTGGCATCAGATAAGCCAACTGAGTCATTGTATTCAAGCTGGCACGTAATTAAATTTCCTACCAAAGTAGTGTCATGCGAAATCAAAGCGTCGCTTTATAGTTCGCTTATTGAACCTAGCACAAAACCAACAACCAGTGATGTGGTCTGGGCCTAGGCAAGGTATACAATAAGAATGAAAGTCCTTATGAGGTATTTGCTTCCCACAAGAAATGCAATTATTAACTTTTTCTGACATCGGACTGAGGCAAGAAAAGGGTCCCCAATGGGGTACTTAGCTTTGAAGACTTCGGACTGAAACTTGATTTGAAAATCTCAGGTGTCGGCCGACCGGCACTTGCGAACTGCTTCTGCTTCGGGCACCGTGCGGCAAGAAAGACTGAAGAAAATGGCATTGGATGCCACTTATATAACCCTGGTGCTCTGATGTCAGGGAAGAAGCGACAGCAACCGACGCCGGACCAAGACTTTTCGGGCCGACTGCGGGACTGCCTGACGGCAGGATAACCCAAGTGTGATGACTGCAGCAGGGTAACACGATGAACATCTAGCATAGCTGGCAGGTGAAATGTATCAGAATCAGACAATTACACAGGCAGCAGCCCAGCCCAGCACAGAACACTACTATAAACTATGAAAACACCTTTCACTCTGTTTTTTCCCACAAACTCTACACCACTGGTGTACATAAATGGGGAAATTTTACCATAACAAAACCAACAAAATGGTAGATTCTGCTGTCACTCTCATAAATCAATATGTGGAAGAGGGTGAGGGTGATGAGGATGAGAATGCTGATGACCAACCCACAATGAGGAGAAGGAGAAGAGTGTACAGACCAAAGGTAACTTACGAAGAGCTACATGAGCTGGAGATAGTGAAGCACTATAGGGTAGACAGGGACCTCCTACAGCAAACTGTTGAGCTGTGCCTGCCATGCCTCACACACAGAACCAATAGAGGGGAACCCATCCCAGTGGATACAAAGGTATGTGTAGGCTTAGGAATACTACCCACAGGCACCTTCGAAAGGCCAACTGGGGATATCATGGGGATCTCACAGGCATCAGCATCCAGGGTACTCCACCAGTTCCTGGATGCCATGTCAGCACATGCCAGTGAGCACATATATTTCCTCAACACTTGTGAGGCATTGACCAGCAATATGCATCTCTTCCACCAAATAACAGAATACCCTGAGGTAGTGGGTGCTATAGACTGCACGCACATACACATCAAAGCACCACCCGGTGAGCGGGGTAGGGTCTACATAAACACAAAGGCTTCCCTTCCATCAACTGCCAGGTCATTTGCGATGCCCAGGGAATTATAATGAATGTGTGTGCTGGCAGCCCTGGAAGCTATCACGACTCCTACATCTGGCATATGACTCAGCTGTACCAGACATTTGCCAGTGGGGCATCCCATATGGCCACCTAGTGGGGATTCTGGTTACGCACTGGAGCCATGGCTGATGACACCCATTAGAAATGCACACACACACCTGAACAAGAACTCCATAATGAGGCACACGCACAAACCAGAATCATAATAGAACATGTGTTTGGGATGCTCAAGTCATGGTCCCAGTGCCTGGACATATCCAGTGGAGCCTTGCCGTATTCTCCAGCTATATGTACCCAAATTTTCATTGTATGTGCCATGCTACACAATTTGATCCTGCGGAAATAGCTGCAGGAGGAGCAGCACGGGAAAGGGCCACACAGCCCCCCACCATTGCCAAGGCCAGCACAGGCACAGACTGACTCAGAGGAGGAACAATCTGAGCCTGCCCCTGTAGGCAGAAGGAGGTGTGCCCAGTATTCCCAGGCTTTGGCAAAGAGGCAACGCATAGCACACACACTGACACAGTAGGAGCCCAGAGAATTACACCTTTCTCTGACTCAAATATAAAATAAAAGGGACGCCAAACATGACACTACCTGTGCTTAACCATGTATAGGGAGTGTACTATGTGCATCCAACATAGTCAGTCCTCCAGAATCATCCTCAATACTGGCACAGCCACAAGGTAAGTCACTCTCCCTATCAATTCCTGACTGGAGTAGTATGTTCTGCTCCTTGTATCTATGGTACGGATGTGAGCATGCAAGGGAATTGGGTGGCTGAATGGGATGGCAGCAGATAGCAGACACCTACATGGGCAGCATGAAATCCATAACAAATACTGGTGTCAACATAGTAGGCAGTACTAGACAAGGTAACAAATCCCACAGCAGGACATGTGGTGGGCCAAATGTGTGTCCATAGGACACACACATGCATGTCAGTGAGGCTCACATACCCAACAACAGTCTCAGCCAGCAGGACAGGTGTAGATGACCTCAAAGAAAGGCTGTGCTAAGGCCTCTGATTGATGGCAATGGATAACAGCCCCCTTCCAGACCTACACAGACAGACTACAACAGGTCAGGCAGTTGGATGTTAGTACTGAAGGGTAAGAAGTCTGAAACTGAAATGTAGGTCAATAAAGCCTAAGATCTGTACTCCACTGATATGCCTATAGTCTGCATGATAGGTCAGAATACAGAATAAAATGGAAGCCAATAGAGTACCTGAAATACCAATACAGTCATAGCAATGTTTACAGTTGTCAGGTGTGCACCTCTTCATAATCCTACGTAGAAATGTAGTAACATGTATGTGTGGGTATAACAGTGGAGCACAGATTATCTGAGCTGCCCAAATTAGCAAGATAGATTGTTGCACATGTACAATATGCAGGGCTCTGTGTGTTAGGTTGTTGTGTGTTGTATATTGTGTGAAATTGGTCAGCATGTAGGCATGGAGAGTTGTGTCCCAGTGGCCTATGGCCAGTACTGTTGATGACAGGGCCAAATTCTGACAACTGCAGTGCCAAACACAATGCATCCCAGCAAGACCCAGTTGAGCAGTAATCCATACTAATTATTCAGATGTAATATCTGTCACCATCTGAAAGATGGACATGGCATGAATGTGGGCCCAGACATACACACAGTACACTGGTGGAAGTACCCTAGACAGAGTATATAAAATGTAAGTGTCAAATGGACATACCTTTGGAATTGTACATACAGGTTAGCAGCACATTAGTTGTCTGTGTAGTATGGAATACTGATTTAGTCTGGCCAAACACTGGCAGACCACAATAGGCACAGCTATGAAGGACTGAGAAACTGCTGACATCCCCACACAAACCAGCATAAGGGAAATGCCCCACGTATATCTGTGAGACAGCTGCAAGAAGCTTCCATAGCACACATGCACTCAGCTCACCCCACCACAGGTTCATTACAGGTCATATCGCTGCTGTTGGGAATAAGTACATTATAAATCCCCACTTCTGTATGGGAATACACACAGAATGCAACATGCTGAAGAGGTGTCCCATGCAGGTGTGTCCCTAGCTATAAGCAGCTCCCTGTCAGCTTCCACACCAATGGATTAATAAGGACAGAAGCTATTGCCATTAACACCTTGCACACTTACCCTGTCACTCCAGGGGAATCCAGTGGTTTGCAGCCTGGGACTGTAGGAGTTACAGAATGCACTGGCCTGCTACAGATGGCCTGCATCACTACCAAATGCTCGACAGTCCTCTGCCAAAGGCCTGTGCATCACCCGTACTGCCATTTTTAATTTCTCCAAGTCTTTTGGGTTTCTAATACCATGCCAGGAATGGACCCAATTCTTAAGTCAAAGTACAATTAAATTTCATGAAATTAGTATTGTTTCACTCTTTGATGTTAGCCAAAAGTGCTCTTTGCAGCAACCACAATGTGCCCAGTAATGATTCCTTCTGCAATTCATATGGTGTTACATGAATTGGCAACATATCTAAATACAATTGTAAATTCTTTTTTATAAGACCAGTTGCTCCTACTACTATTGGAACTGTCTGGGTATCTTTCTTCCACATGGCTCTCATTTCTGCTGCAGATCAAGGTATTTTTATGACTTTGTGTCTATCTATCAAGACATTGTAGTCACTAGGTGTGGTGATTTCAATGATCAATGCTACTTTTGTCTTCTTTTCTTGGCCCACTATATCTGGTTTTCTAGCATCTATATTTTGGACTGTTGGTATTGGGTGATCCCATGTGATATAAACTTCATCATTTTTTTTGATTCTCTGTGGCTCATGTTTCCAGTGTTTTTCAACCACTTCAATACCATAATGTTTGCACAATCTCCAGTGTAACAATCTCGCCACATTATTATGCCTTTCAGTATACAGTCCCTCTGTCATCAGAGAGTCGCAACCAGCAATAAGGTGCGTGACTGTTTCCAATTCAGTTCCACAAAACCAACATATGTCTGTTTCTCCCACATGTTCAATGGACTTAGCAAACCAGTGTGTACATAGCCCACTACCATGGGCTGCCAATATTAACCTTTCATTTCTTGATGTAAATTCACCTCTCCTTAACTATTCCTGCATTCGTTCTTGATCAACATGAGGCTTTTTCAGAAGTTTTCTATACTTGCAACTATATGTTTTTTCCACATTTCTTGCCTTCTCACCTAGTCCTTCACCTTATATTCTTTCTTTTGTTTTTTTAGCACATTCAGTGGCTGCCTGGCTTTTATCCACTTCTGGTTTGATTTCCATTCCTGCTTGACGTTGATATGCTTCTGCTAAATTAAGCAGAGATGTCGTCTTAGAGTTATTCTCCTCATGTTTCAAAACTTTCACCACATTTGGATCTTGTGAGGTCAGTAGATATGTGTGGAGTCCCACGATTACAGATCTATATATGCAATCAATTTCAAGGAGGCCCATCCCTCCTTCAGAATGGGGAATATATAATCTTGGTATACACTAATTTTTATAAATCATTTGGTGAGCACGAAGCATCCTTCTTGTTTTAATATCCAGTCTATCCAACACTTTTTAGGGCCAGTCAATCACTCCAAAACTATAAGTAAGGACAGGAAGAACAAACTGATTTATAGCTTGGATCTTGTTCCTAGGTGTCAATGCTGTTTTCAGGATTAGTTTAAGTCTTCTAAAGTACTCCTTACTAAGCATTTATTCACATTTGTTCATGTTTTATTGCTGATCCTTCATCAATTCCAAGTATTTATACACCCCTTCTTGCTCAAGTTCTTTGATATCACATTCTTGTCCCAAACTGATGTTTTCCTGGTGCTGCAATTTTCCTTTTTTAAAGGTTGCTTTTGCACATTTATCAAGCCCAAATGACATTCCAATATCATCTGAAAAAGTTTAGACAACCTGCAGCTGTGCTTTCCGTTCCTCAACTGACGAGCTATACAATTTTAAATCATCGACAAAGAGAAGATGAGAAGTCATCAGACTTTGTTGTTTTCTAGAAGCCAAATTATAGCCATGGCCTAAGCTGTTAAGTAAACATCTTAATGGCTTAATGGTAAGGCAGAATAGCAAAGGTGACAGAGGATCACCCTAGAATATCCCCCTTTGAATTTTTATCCCTGGGATAATAATCTATCCTTTATCATGGCTAAATTGGAAAGTGGTCTGCCACTGTTTCATGGTTACTGTAATATAGTCAATCAGTGTAGGGTGTATCTTATACATTTTTAAGCACTCTTTTATCCATGAATGTGGGATATTATCAAATGCTTTTTTGTAGTCAATCCATGCCATACTTAGGTTATGCCCCTTCTTACAATTCTCCACTATAACTTTATTTAACAGCACATTTTCTGTGTTCCATATGACTTTCTTTTATTGCCCTTTTGTTCTACTGCCATAATTGAGTTTTCTTCTAAATGACTATAAACTTTGTCGGCGTCAATTCCCGTGTATATTTTGTACTTCATCGGAAGACAAGTTATTGATCTATAATTTTTAGGTAGCTTGCAGGTTCACTCTTAAGTAAGAGCATTGTTTTTCCTGTTGTTAACTAGTGTGGTGTATGTTCGGGGTGTGCATATAAATAGTTCTTACTCATGGCTAAATCCTCATGCAAAGAAGTTAATACTTTAAGCCAAACGTTAGGTACTGCATCTGAGCCTGGGGTTTTCCAGTTAGAGGCTTTTCTCAACTTTATTTCAATCTCTCTGGCTGTTATTTCATATCCTCTACCTTTAAACATCTTATTCTTTCCTTTACTTCTTCTATCCATTTAGCATCTTTGTTATGTTCCACAGGATCTTCATAGCTACTTCTCCAAAATGTATCTATTTCCTCTTTTTTGGTGGTCTATCAGTTCCTTTTACCTTATTTCCCAATTCTCTATAAAACTTTTTTGGGTCATCAGTAAATTGTTTATTTTGTGCCTTTCCTTTATATTTATCTTCATATCTTCTAAGTCTTTCTGCCTGTTTTGGAATTTTTTGTTTGTTATCTCCAACAGTGCATACTAGATCCTGCTCTGTTCTAATACTGTGCATTGCTTTTTATCACATCTTTCTTAATATTTTTGTTGATCTGTTCCCTCTTCTATAATCTTCTAACAATGATACTTCTTGTCTTAACTGCTTTATAATTTTCTCTATTCGATATTTCCATGATGGTATTCACTTTTGCCCTTCTTTTCCCTTACTACCCTATGTTCCTGTGATAAAACTTTATCAGGTATTAATTTAGCAGCACAGTAATATAGTCTGTTTACTTCTGTTATATTGCATGGGTCTCTATGGACAGTCCTAATTACTGTGTTCATTTGTTTTATCAAGCTTCTGACTTTTGAGGTTTTATTAACCTTCTGCAGTCTATTTCTCTCATTGATCTTGCTATATCTATCTTTGTCTATTAAATCAAGCAACTCTTCTCTTAACTCCTTTTCTTCCATACTGAGGGCACATCCCCTGTTTTCCATTTCCTGTGGGCATTCTATAGAAAGTTCTATAGTATCTTCCTGTGACACATTCTCTTCAATTTCATCCTGTGTCATCTGTTGCTCTGTCATGTGAGAACTCACTGGCCTATATCTCCTCAACATTGACTGTGTCAGAGTTTCCACAGTTTTCTGCTCCTTTCCTTGCTGTCTAGCTTCAAGTGAATGTTTATACTGGTTTCCTGTAGAAGGCTCCAAAATATCTTGATATGGCACCTGACCAGTTACTTCCTGTTCCACTGGTTTCCCCTTAATTTGGATATCCATTGCTCTATCCTGTTGTGGTGCTTTCTGCATTTGATTTTCTACACTGAATTATTCTCTTTGTAGTTGTTCCATTACCTCAATTTCTATTTCTTTGACTTCTCCATTACTCATCTCTTTTTCTACTTTTCCTTTTAGTCTTCTTATTTTTGTATTGTAAAGTTTTCCATATCCGGATTCCTTTGCCTATATTTTTCTTTAAATATTTTTGGTGCTGCTCTTTTTGTATTAGTTAGCTTTGCTTTATAGGTTCATAGGAGGGTACTAGGCTATTGGCCCAAGGGCCTACATAAGCCTAGCCAACAAGGTTCCCTGGCTTAAGCCACCCAAGACAGTTATTTTCCTGTGCCACTGTCAAGCAGAGACACAGAAGTGATTCCCCAGGGTGTATTTCCTATGTCCCATCCACTCATGAAGATTTTTCTTGAAGAGTGCTAATGAAGAACTTTGCTTGACATAGATGGGTAGCATGTTCCAGAGTATAGGAAGTCTCTGGGACAGGAATCTATCCCTCCAGCATGTCTTGTTTATTGTGGTGACAAGGTTTAGGTCCCTAGAGCGTGTAGCTCAGAGGGATTGGGATTTCTTTAAGTGTAGCATGTCCAACAGCTCTTGATTTGACATAGCTTTATATGTTAACAGAGATCATCTCAGAGTAGGTGATATGCTACAGAGTAAAGCTGGAGTTTTTTGAGACGGTCAGTGTTGGACATCTGTTTGAGGCCAGTAATCCTCTTTGTGAGGTACTTCTGTGGCCTTTCCAGCTGCTGCAGATGTCTTGTGAGATACATTCCAAAAGGGGCGTTGTACTCTATAATGGGTCTAATGAGTGTTGAGTAGAGGGGAACAATGACCTCTTTTTTCCTGGATGACAACCCTTTTATGATGAGGTGTGCCACGTAGAAGGACTTCCTGACTACTGTGGCGATGTGACTATCAAAGGACAGTCTACTGTCCACCTGGGTCCCAAGGTCTCTTATCACACATTTGGTGTTAAGTAGACTGCTGTCTATGTAGTAGTTCATGGGTACAGAGTTTTTACCAAAGGGGATGACAATGCACTTTTTGGCATTGAGCTTGAGGCCATGGCTCTGACACCAGGCATCTGTCTCAGCAAGGCCCTTTTGCAGGATTTCCATATCATTTGGGGATTCAACTATGGCTCCTAGTTTGCAGTCATCTGTGAACTTTATTAGCCAGAGGCCTTCTGTGTTAACCTGTACTTCAGAGAAGTAGATACCAAACAGGAGAGGTCCCTGGACTGAACCATGTGGTACTCTACTTGTCACTGGTTTGAGGTCAAATTTGGGTGTGCAACTTTTACAGTGTGGGTTCTGTTAGTGAGCCAGTTGGCAACCCATTTTGTGACATAGGGATTTATACCTAGTTTAGTGAGTTTAGCTATAATTCCAGAATGGGGGATGGTGTCAAAAGCCTTGGCGAGGTCAAGATAGGCTGTGTGAACCACCTTACCCTCATCTACGTCTTTGGTGACTGCCTCAAATAAGTCAATCAGGTTCGGGAGGAATGATCTGCCTTTCACAAACCCGAACTGGGTGGGATCCAGAGCTTGGAGGTTACTAATGTCTTTGTTTATGAGTTCCATGATGATACGTTCCATGGCCTTGCAGACCAGGCTCATCAGGCTAATAGGCGATAATTCCTGGGATCAGTGGTGGCTCCCCATTTGTGGAGTGGGATAACTGTTGCTGTACACCATTCAGTGGGCAGAAAGCCTGATGTGAGGCTATGATTGAAAATGGTGCTTAGGTGGGGAGCCAGTTCATTCTGAAGTTCGTGTAAAATGCAGCCTGGAATGTTGTCCAGTCCCATGGATGCTGCGTTTTTGGCTTTAGAGAGTACAGCTTTTACCTGCGTAGTTGTGATTACAGAGACTTTGCATTCTGCCTGTATAGATATGGGCCCTTTAGGCGTGGGGGGGGGGTAAGGTTAGCACTCAACCTATCTGCCAGGATGTTGGCAATATCAGTTAGTTCTGTAATTTTTGTGCCGTTGTGCTGTAACTCAGAGCAGATCTGGGTGTTGCCATTGAGATTCTTGACATAGCTATAGAATGCTTTGTGGCTGTCCTTAGAATCAGTGGTGATTTTGTTTTTGTAGCTAACCTTGGAGGATCTTATAAGGGATCTCAGCTTCTTACTGAGGCTGACCAGGGAGCTCCTCCACTCATGAGATTTTATTCTCTTTTGCAACAATTTCTTCTTTCTGTTGTACAGTTTGTTTATGGCAAGGGACCACCAGATTGGCTTCCTTTTTTCGAGGAAAGCATCTTGATTCTGTTTGGGATAGCACGATCCATGCACTCGTGTAAGTGCTTATAGACTGCATTTGTGTAGGATTCAGCAGTCGTAACTGTATTGTCCATCTGCATGGGTGTCATGAAGTTCACCACTTCTGTCTTAAGAAGCATGAAGTTGGCTTTGGAGAATGTTTTACCATGGTTTCCTTAATGGGGAGTGGGGGCGGGATGTTGATATCAAGGGTGATTAGCTTATGGATGGATCGGACCAATGAGGAGTTGACTTCAGGTGTGGAACACCGGTTACTCATGTTGGTAATGACTAGGTCTAGGATATTGTTGCCTCTGGTGGGGGTGTGGATAAGTTGATCCAGGGCATTGGAGTTTATGAATTCCAGAAAGTGTTGTGTGAAGGAGTTGGCACATGAGTAGTTTTCCCAGTTAATGGTGGGGTAGTTGAAATCGCCCATTATTAGGGTGTTTGGTTGAACCCTAATATTTTCCAGTACATCAAGAAAAGAGGAGTGGGAATCCTGGGGCATGGTGAGGGATCTCTAGCAAGCTACAGTTTGGATTGCAGTTTTGCCCAGAGTTAGTTGCACTTGGATAACCTCGGATGCATTATGCTGAGCAAGAAGCCTGGAGGTGTGGATATCCTTAATGAATATGGACACACCTCCACCTTTGGTGTTCCGGTCCAGGTTACAGGGCCGAAAAGTGTGGTATGAGTTATAGTCTGGTAGTGCAGGGGTGCTCTCTGGAGCCTGAACCAGGTCTCAGTCACTGCACAGATATTGATGTTCTCCAGGAGTGCCTCGAGTGAGTGCATTTTGAGATTTAGACTTCTAGCATTGAGTAGCATTATCCTTAGTTTTTGCTTGCCTGTTCCTGTTATGGTGGTGAATTTGTCATTTGAACCTTGCCTACAAAAGGCACTATAGGGGCAGCAAGAGCCTTAGCCAGTATCTGGAATCCCAAGGGCAAAAGGTGCAAGCCATCTCTGGCAAAGCATCATGGTCTGTCGACCATGTAATCCCAAGCAGACAGATACTGGATCCCCTAAGAATGACACCAGAAGCTTAGCCAATTGTTGAAGTCAGTCATTGTGTCCTTGTACTATGGTATCATTCTGGGAAATGGCAGAATGCTACTCAGTGCTAGGGTCATACCTGCCTGGGCTACAAGATTGGAGAGCTCTTCTATGTCTCTTTTCATGTAGTCCAGGGACGTACATCTTGGGTCATTCACACCAACATGGACAATGACAGAGTCATATTGTACTTGTTATGGAGTGACCTGAGTGCGTGGGTTATGTGGCAGATCCTGGCACCTGACAGGCAGCTGACAGTAACCTTCTCCTTGTTTAGCCTGGTGAGTGGGACATCAGTGTGTCTGACTATAGAGTCAGCTGTGACTAGTGTGTTGGATATGTTGTTTTGCCATATTGGCTGTGGTTGAGTGGCACACTGAGTCTGTGGGCTATGTGTCATTTGGGTTGTGTTGGGGTGGAAGTTGTTTACATTTCTGCTTTGGAGGCCTCTGTTGCTTCAGCAGATTATTACTGAGAGCCTCCGTGAATGTTATTGTGTTTTTATGTGTGGATTTTGGTGGTGTAGATTTAGTGAGACTATGTGATAAGTGTAGTCTGGTGCAAGTGTTTACCTTCTCCTTTTGAATGTCAAGTTCAGTCTTGGTTGGAGAGAGGTTTACCTCCAGTTTGGCTAGATAAGTGCATCTCTCACAGGTTGTAGTGTTGGGTGGTAGGAGGAGAGGGTTGTCTGTGTACATGAGGCAATTTCTGCATTGCCCCAAGATGCCCAGATTCATCAGATAGACAGGAGAGAACACTGGGAGCTGACCATTGGACATGCCTGAATAAAAAAAAAATTCCTATAGATAAGTGAGGAAAGTGAGTACAAGAGCTGTTTTTCTCTAAGCAAGTGAGGAAAGTAAGTGCAAAAACTGTTTTCCTTTAGGTAATGAGGAAGGTTGAGTGCTATAGTAATTAGTCGGTTATTTATTGCTTACAACAAGTTCTGAACAAGTGCTGAGCATGAATAAGTAAATTCAAGTGCTAAAACTAAGAATATGTATCTGCACTAAACTAGTTACAGGAAAGAAACAAGTGCAAATCCGGGCTTTCAAATCAGAAAGTTGAGTGAGATGGAAAAGATTGCCCAGACAGCCAATAACTACAATTTCTGGGCCAGAACCATTCCTTATGTGGTAGACAGGTTGCTTAATGCTTACCACTCCCACTGACAAGCTAGAAGGCATCCCTCCAAAACAGAAAGGCTTGGGGGGGGGGGCTAAGAAGCTTACATACAGTCCTGGATAAGCAAATCTGTATCAGGACTACACTACTTACAGGAAAGGTAGGAAACAGGCTTACAGTTTTTTTTTTTTT
>NC_056735.1:1262388026-1262413026 GCF_019279795.1 Protopterus annectens | reverse complement strand
AACATGCATGTGGGACATGTGCACAACCCAGACACTGTCCATGTTATGAAATATAGATCACATGCATGGCAAGAATTGCAGAGCAATGGCCACCCACAATAGTAACCCAGATGAGTGGATGGTGACTACAATACCCACCTGTGTGGGCCAATCCAGGAACTACACCCCTGAGCCACACTGGAGACCATTGTCATGTGGTCTGATGCCAAGGTATTCCCTTTGCCTAGCCTTGTACAGCCTTCTGGTACAGTCAACTACTACACACGTGTGAAGCAATGAACCCATGCATGTCAGTACTGGCAAGTGTGCATGTGTGTGTGTGTGTGTGTGTGTGTGTGTGTGTGTGTGTGTGTGTGTGGAGATTAATGATTTTGAAGCCATTCACACTCACTACACCTCCCATTGCACTACTGTAGCACTCCTGCTGAGGTCAGTCACCTTGAAATAACCCTTTGGCCATCAGCCTGATAAGCTCTGTGACATGTGTGATAACTGTATAGTACTGTAGTTTAGCAAACTAGTTAGGTAGGAGTTCTGCCAACTGTGATAATGTGTATGATTCCCTGAGAGAGTATGGTTGTGTCTTCCTTGACACCTGCTTTTGTGGACAGTCACATGTACTGCACTTCTTTTATCCTTCCTTTATCACTGTTGCTGATGTCACTCACTTTCAAAGATACCTTTGGACAGTTCTCCAACATGGAAGCTCCATGACGCATGTAATAACTGCATAACAATGTAATAGCAATACATAGTCAAGCAGGGGTTTCAAACTCAATGCCCTGTGTGGGTGTTGGGATGATTGTGTAATGACAGGGTCCATTGCAGTGTGAGTTTTGTTACATCATTATATTGAGGAGCTACATGTCCCATTGTCCTCCCCGCGGTTGAGTAGCATTCGAAAGACATGCGTGAATGGACATGCCTTTGTTGAAGGTTGGGCATCGAGCTGGCACCTCTGAACAGTAAAAATCTACTGCCAATCATTAGCAGACCAGAGTTCTGCTGTGGTGACCCCTAACCAGGAAAAGACAATAGAAAAACAACAACAACATGTCCCATTGTCAGCATTACAAGGCCAACATTTTCCAAACAATGTAGAGATTGATGTTGACAATCCTCAGCCATAAATGTGTACAGCCATATGCAATTACCATGTGACAGTATGGATTAGTACACAATATAGGCAACCATCATAATGCCCAGATACCACTCTCCACCCAGGGATCATACACAAACATGCTTGGCTCTTACTGTCCTATTCCCTTCCTTTCTTACTTTGCCTCTGTCTTTCTCACTCCCTCTCTGGTATATGTGGAAAAGTACATCTGCTTTGCTTAGGCAGCAGCTTGAGTTTTGTAAGTGACGCTCATGATCAGCTGATGGCCTGTGCACAAATTGCAATCCCCCATTAGCTAATTTCATGTGGAACAGCTGTGGTATCATTCCTATAGTCAATTGCATGGAAACACTCCTATAACTAAGCACTTCATGTGGGTGTTGGCCCTTTTCCTTCACTGTGAGCAGGATTTCATGTGGGTGTTTGACAAACAGCATCACAGAGGGAAAATGGATATACCTCTTACAACATACACTGTGGAGACAGGACAACAAACAGGAGGGGGATGTTCCAGACATGGGGACAGAATGTAAGTATTGCTCTTCTACATTTGAAGTAATGTTGGTTTAACAGGGTTTGTGTGTATATGACTGTTCTACATGATTTACTGTCCGTCATGACACTGTTATGTAGTTGAGGAAACTCTCACCTGTAGGGCTATCTGCAGACTGGCCAGTGTTTGGAGTCTTACATGTGTTGTGTTACTCATACTTTTCCTATCTTTGGAAATGCAGTAGCATACTCTGAGGATTGCAGTCAGTACATGGTGACATCCATGTGAGTTACTGACTTCATATCCCTCAGAAGACATATGTCACAACAAACCCTGTTACACCAGTAAATGTATGGGTTTATCACAGCAACATGTCAATATTGGCTCTGTGTTTGTGCCTCCAGCTTGCATATGTTCAGGGCATCATTATTTACTGACATCATACCTGATAAGTCAGTGAGATATCAGACTGCTAGACATGTTATATATAGTAGGCCTTACATTTCAGGACAAAACCTGGACATTCTGTTGTAGTGTGCACAGTAGTGAGGTCTTGTACTTATGGTGATTGCTGACAGAGTGTGTATTGTGAATATGTACCTTGGCTTGTGTACAGACTGTGGTAGATGTCATTGTTCTTGATCCTGTTCTATCCGATGTTGCACGCTGCTCCAGTGTATGGTACCCTATTGGCATATATGTCTGTAGGGCCAGACTGGCACATGTCCCATACCACAGTCAGGCATTGGAATACACTGTGTATTGGCCCAGTGTATGTAGGGTTAGTGTGTGAGTGGCACATATGAGGATGGCGGTGTTCACACAGTCCATATACTGTCATATTAAGTACGCTTACCATATGTGACTGTGGCTGTCTTCAGATTGGTTGTGGGTATGCACTTTCACATATGAGTCTGTTACTCCATGTTGTTACATGCCTGTAGAGCCTGCTATATTTGCAAGTACATATGTATTTCCTCATAAGAAATGTAGGCCAGTGTTGTGGCAGTCTCTCTGTAGTTTTCAGAGTGCTTTGTGACATGCCTAGCAGCTCAGTGTATTTACACAGTGTGATGTTATGTCCAGATATTTGTCAGATGTACTGTTTCCGGGCCACCATAACTGTTGTGTATTTCTGACAAAGCAGTGGGATGCTGTACAGATGTATGTCACTAACTAGTGGGTAGTGTGTGGGCTTGTGACCTCTGCTCCTCCGGTTATCATGTGTCAGGACAGACAGGAGTGTGTGAATTTATAAACTGTGTGAGCTTATCTATTCCAGTAATTTCATGATATCCCCATTTACATGGCTGTAAACATCCACTTTGTTCGGCTTGGTCCACACATCTTGCACTAAGGGGTTCTGTGTATAACTCTGGACTAACCAGAGGGTGTCAGACTGTCCACATTTATTGGTCATATCTCTGCTATATTCCACAGGATCATTACTGTGATTTGTGTGCTACTGCTCTATGATGAACTTATGATAATCAGTAACTGATGGTGTACATGTCAACATCAGATGTGATTTCCCACACAGCATTTCTGTTAAGACAACCCCTGTTACAGTAGCAACATTCTACATTTACACCTGCAATACTTACATGACATCCTCTTGCACTAAGCGGTTGTGACTATTGGTGTTGAGGTATGACTCCACTACATGTTATGGACATATGTTATACATATATATATATATATATATATATATATATATATATATATATATATATATATATATATATATATACACACACACACACACACCGTATTTCCCCTTATACTCTTTCCTCTGCCGAAATAAGCATTAGGGCTTATTATCAGGGCATGCCTTATTTACCCACACCGTACAACAATCTACCTTTATTCATTTATTCATGTACAAAAAACGACATTTATTAATGAACACAAATCGACATTTATTCATGTACAGAAATCAACATTTATTCATGTACACAAACTGTCATTTATTTTGTACTTTTCTGTTATTGGACAACAGTTCTAATAAGACGTTGACAGTTATAATAGAATTCTACATAAACAGTGCAACAAACATTTCAACTTCAGAATATCTGCACTTTGGCTTTCACAGTTATTCAAATACAGTCATGTCATCTTCTTCTGGAACATTGTCATAAGTGCCCAACCCCTGAATTTTGGCCTGAATTTCTTGCGACTCCATTTCCTGTACAACCATTGGCCCCAATCTGTCATGCCTAGCAATAGAGCTCTCCTTAAATGAGCACTGCTTGTCCAAGTAGCCTGCTCATAGTGCATTGGCAACACAGCTGTCAGTGATTTTATCCCATGAATTTTTCACCCAAGTACCTCTTGTAGGCTAGGCTTCACAAAGATTCCATGCTGATTTCTCTCCATTCTATTTTCAATGTAGTCATTGAGTTTATTGCAATATCAGGAGTCTGGAGAAAGGCAATCATTCCTGCGGGAATCATTATTTGATCTATTCTTCTCCATGCAAGGAAGTTCTTCATTTCTTTAGTGCGATGAGTGCTGGCTGAATCCCAGACTAGCAGACCTCTTTCACCACCTCACAAAACAAGTGGCAGCATTACATCGATCCACTTCCTTATAACTGCTTGTGTGCACCAGGCTTTTTCGGTTTCAAGAATGTAAATGCCTAAAACACATTCAGTCTTATCTTTCTTGCCCTTACTAATGATTAGAGGTGGGGTCTTCTTTGTACCTAGACAAATTGCCAAAATACAGGTAACACGTGAGCTCTCATAACAACTGGAGGGAATGCAGATTGATGAGGCACCCCTCTGATCAATTGTTGTTTGAGATCCTTGGCCCATAAACACTGCAGTTTCAGCCATAGCAATCATGTTGGAGAGCTGGTGTTTAGAAAAGTCAATGCCATCAACAAAGGACTAGAACAAAAGTACACATTTAATAACTTCAGTATCTTCCAGCTTGAACAGTGTTGTTGATCTTCTTAGAGACAGTTCATATCACTGAAGGAAGACATCCAGCCAATGTTGTGATGCTTTGAATTCTTCTGGGGATATTTCTAACTGTGGTGTAGCAAAGGAGATGAACAACTGGTCAGATCGTCTGTGACCAGATGTCCTATGAATGTAAAACCTGAGTTGTACTCTCCTTTGTTCTGGTAGTTAGGAAAGAAGAACGGCAAATTGATAGACTGACTGATATTCGTCACAGAAACCACCTTCGGAAGGAAGGAGGGATTGGTCCTGAGGTAAACCCTATCCTTGTGAAAGGCTAAGTATGGAGGTTTGACAGAAAGAGCCTGTAATTTAGATACTCTCCTAGCTGAAGTAATAGCCACCAGAAAGGCTGTTTTCCACAACAAATATTTGAGGTCTACCGATGCCGCAGGTTCGAAGGGAGGGGCCGTCAAGGCCTGCAAAACCAAAGTCAAATCCCATAGAGGTACAGCTTCCATTATGGGAGGTCTAAGTATGAAAGTGCCCTTTAGGAATGTCTTGCACAATTTTGAAGTAATCAAAGGACCCATATCGCTGCCTACATGATAATGAGAAATAGCTGCTAATTACACCTTCACCGTGGAACAGCTAGCTCCCTCATTAAAGAAGCCTGAAAGAAAATCCAGCACCGCTGGTAAGGGGGCTGTGAAGGGATCCAATTTATGGCATTCTGCCCAGATAGAAAAATGCTTCCATTTACTACTATAGACCTTCCTAGTAGAGGACTTGTGCGCTGCTACTAGGATAGCTTTAACCAGGGATGAGATACTGGGAGTCCTCGCTAAGAGTGGAACTGGAGCAGCCAAGCCGTAAGCTTGAGGTTGATCAGGTTGGGGACTGGGAGTCCCTGTGGGTGGGAAATCAGATCTGGGAGGGGATCTAGAATCCAGGGCGGATTCACTCGATGAGACCAGAGGTATGGGAACCAAGTTTGGCAAGGCCAGAATGGGGCAATGAGGATCATTTTGCTCCCCAACTGACTGGCTTTCTGAAGAAGTTTCAGCATCAGTGGAAGAGGAGGGTAGGCATAGAGAAGACCGGGTGGCCAAGCATGCACCAAAGCCTCCCTCGGGGCTTCCCCGGGAGGGGGAATGAGAGCGAAGTAATTGTTGCGTTTCGTGTTTGAGGGAGATGCGAAGAGATCGCAACAGGGCTGCCCCCAGATGGCAAAAATTTGACTCGCTACTTGGGGATTGAGGGACCACTCGTAAGGCGAAAGTATGGTGCGACTCAGTCTGTCTGCCAGGATGTTGGTCCATCCCGCAATGTGAGTTGCAATGAGAAAGCGGTTGGTGGAGATCGCCCATTCCCACACTCTCATGGCTTCTCGACAGAGTGGGTAAGACCTGGTTCCCCCCTGCTTGTTGATAAACCAAACCACAGACATACTGTCTGACTGGACTGCAATCGTTCCGACAGGCAGAAGGCTCTGAAGTGCTTGCAACGACAACAGCACTGCCCTCATCTCTAGAACATTTATATGCAATAAGGTCTGAATTGTTCCATGTGCCTTGGACAGTCCTGCCCGAATAATGCTCCCCACCCAAGATGAGAGGCATCCGTGGTCACTGTGGCGAGAGGGGGGGGGCATGGCAAAGGGGCATCCCGTCTGGAGGTCTGGCGATTGAAGCCACCAAACAAAAGCTCTCTTGCAGACCCTGCTGAGGGAAATGGGGTGATCCAAGGGGTACTGGAGAAGGGACCATTGAACCTGTAGAGTCCACTGCAATATCCGCATGTTGAGACACGCCATGGGAAGGAGGTTGATTGTGGCTGCCATAGACCCTAGAGCCCTCAGAACCAATCCCGCCGGAGGTTTTGAAGATTGAAAAATGGCCCGCACCTGTGCTCTCAGTGTGCAACCGGTCGGGAGTTAGGAAGGCAAACTGCTTGTTTATTGTCCAGTCTGGCCCCGATTAAATCTATCACCTGAGTCGGGGTGAGAGAGGACTTGTCTGCATTTATAGTGATCCCTAGTTGTGGAGCAAGGCTGAGAAAGTAATCCCTGGCTAGGAATAGTAGATGCCTTGTCAGGGCAGTGAGGAGCCAGTCATCCAGGTATGGAAAAACCTGTATTCCCTGGAGTCTCAGGTGGGCCGCTATCACTGCTAATACCTTGGTGAACACCCTGGGGGCTGAGGTGAGACCGAAGGGAAGGACCCTGAATTGATAATGACTGGCTCCCAGCTGGAAGCGGAGAAACCTGCTGGAGTGTTCGTCCATCAAAATGTGGTAGTATGCGTCCTTGAGGTCTATGGAGCACATCCAGTCATTCTCCCACAAGAGGGGGAGAATAGAATGAAGAGTGACCATCCAGAACTTTTCTTTGGTTATTGACAGATTCAGTAGGGAAAGATTGAGGATGGGCCTTAGGTCCCCTGTCTTTTTTTTGGCACTAAAAAGAACTTGGAGTAGTAACCCGATCCGGACTGGCCTGGGGGGACGTGCTGGATGGCCCCTTTCCCTAAGAGCAGCCAGATTTCCGCGGCTGCCGCCTCCCTCTGATTGGGTGGAACATCGGGGAGGTGACTGGGGGTGTCTGGAATGTAGGAAAATGGAATTTTGTATTCTCTGGATATGATACGAAGCACCCAGTGGTCTGTAGTAATGGACTCCCAAGCTGCCAGGTGCTTCGAGAAATGCCCCCTGACTGCCTTCAGAGTGGAGCAGTCAGGCAAGCCCTCAGGGCTGCTGCATGGGCTGATCAGAGAAGACTTCTCTGGACCCAAAGTTCTTCAGGCCCCCTCTGCCTCTAGGGCGGCATCCACCCTGTCCTCCTCTGCCACGGAAGGACTGGGAGTTCGGAGCAGACTGGTATTGTTGCAACTTTCAGAACCTCATCTTCTTCTGTCCCTTTTGGTTCTTGGAGAAGGACCTCTGGGGAGCAGAGAAGTGGACTCCGATGGCAGACAACGTCTTCCCGTCCTTTTCACTCTGGACCAAAGTTTCGTGGACTGTCTTGCCAAAAAGGGCAGAACCATCGAAGGGGGCATTCGTAAAGGACGCCTTGAAGGGTTCCGCGAAGTCACAATGTCAGAGCCAGGCCTGGCGCCTCATAACTAGGCCTGCTCCGCTGGCTCTAGCGGCTCCCTCCATAGCATGGGATAAGAGCCGCATAGAGGTGTTCGAGATAGACCTAAGAGTGGCCATGCGGGTGGAGTACAACTGTTTGTCCTCTCCTGACATGGACTCCGGGGGCGATGCAGCGTACTCTTTAATAAGGTCCCACTGCAGCCAAATCACATGTGCCATGTAGTTCAGGGACCTTACAGAGAAGGTCACTGAACTAAATACCCGCTTCCTGAGATGGTCCATCAAGCGTGACTCCTTGCTCGGGGGATGGACCGAGGGACTCTCCTGGGCTAACTCCCTCTTGGTGGCTAACGCCACCAACATGGCATCTAAAGAGGGTCCCTTGCTCCAATGGGACCTCTCGGTCAGGGGGCTCAGGATCCTGTCGGGATGTTTGGGGACTGGCTCTACAGTGTCTGGCTCCTTCCACGTCCTAGTGGTAATAAGATCCACTAAGGGGTCAGCGGGAGGGGACACCCAAGAGGTAGATGGGCCTGCTTTGAATGCCTCAAGGAACACGGATTCATCAGAGGAAGCCTTGGGGGCAGACCACACCCTCCTGATCCTAAGCATTTCCATGATGTCTCAGAAGGAGACATCCTCGGGGGGGTGACCTTGGGGAGCCTTCCCCCTCATCCAAATCCGTGTCTTCTGTCAAGGACCCGGACTGTCCAAGTGCCTCCTCTTACACTTCCGCTTGTGAGGAACATCCTCGGGGGGACTGTCCGAGGATGACTCACCAGCAACGTCTTGTTCCAGTGGAACGACCTGAGATGTCAAAGCAGGCTGTCCCTGTGGCCGGGTGATGGAAGCCTGACCCAAACGAGAGGGAGTGCGGGGTGGAGCCATAGCAGAGAGTGGGGGCCTGGATGCACTCAACAGAGCCCTCTCCACCACATTGAATGCCGAGGGAGAGCCACTCTCTCTGGGATCCGAGAGCTGACCTTCGCTCGGATCCAATGGATGGATCAGAACCGGCGCCAAGACCATCGGATCTAAAGGGCCAGTGTGCTCCAACCTGGATGGAGCCGAAGGCACACTAAACCCCTCGGATCCGAAGCTCAGAGCATGGCTCCGAGAGCTCGGATCCGACAAGGATGGATCCAGCAAGCTCAAGGGAAGAGTCGGAGCCGAAGTACCTGATGCTGTCGGTGCCAACCCACCCCCGGCTCCAACGCTGCCCAGCTCCGAGTGCTCCGAACCCGGGAAGCGGGTTGGAGAAGGAGCTATCGGGGCAAAAAAGGGTGTTGAGCTCCCCCCCAGAGGGGGGGAGGCAGGAGCACTCCCATCTGCATTTGGGCCTGGATGAACCTTCGCATCACCCAGTCCAAATCAGCTTCAGACAGGCTACATGTTGATCTCAACGAGGCCACCGAGGCTGGCCAGGAGTGCCGCCTCGATGACCTCGACGGAGATCGGGTCTCCTCCTCCTCGGGTCCCGGTGAGAAGCATGGAGACCGGAGCTGAGAAGGAGGAGACCTAGACCTGGAAGACCTGGAGGGAGAAGCCCACTTAGCCGGGGGGGCGAAGCGGAGGCCTCGGCCCGCCGCTTGTGGTGCTTCTCCCTCTTCTTTTCCTTCCTGGCCTCCCCCCTCTTCCAGCACAGTAGTGGGAGTTTGAGTCCTGGCCGGGGGGAGAGAGGCAGGAGTGGCCACTACCGAAGCCTGGGAGGAGGCCACAGAGGTAACAGAGGCCAAAGCCGAATCCGGGGGCAAGAGTCCCGCTAGGATCAACTTCGACCTCCGGTCCTTCAGTGCTCTGGGGTTGAACGCCATGCAAATTGCACACCCAGAGGAGAGGTGTTCAACCCCAAGAAACCAGACACACCGAGTGTGGCCATCCGCTGGGGAGAGCTTATGGCCACACTCGGTGCACTTCGAAAATACTAACTTTGGGACCTCAGACATGTTTACACTAAAAATGAAACTCACTCACACAGTAGGCCCCAAACTCTCAAACAACACACACACACGGCTACGATACCAGCGAAGGGTGGGGAGGAGAAAAAAATTTTTTTTTTAACTCAAAAAGACTAAATACCTAACAAATAGGGTTAAGGAATATAACCAAACACACACTCACAAGTTTTTGGAGATTAGCAAAAAGAGATAAACTTATCTGGCTAGGAGCTCACAACCTAGCTGCTGTACCTAAGTGCAGCAAAATAGATCTGAGGTCAATCAGGGTTGGCAGGGGATTATGGGTAAGGGGAGGAGCTAGGAGCTTGGATCTAAGCTTTGTAAAGTTGCCGCCTTGAATCCGAGATCGGATCCGTATCCCACAGGTTGCAGACCAAATGAAGTTAACTACTTCAGATGGAATCTTATCACTTTCTGCAAAGAGAATAAGTTGGGTGTCCGAATGGTTCAAAAATGGTGATCAGAGTATGATAACCTCAGTCAACGGGTGTCAATAATATTATTTTATAATTCAACACATCTGTCATGTGTTGTTGACGATCTTAACTGGGGCTTATATTTGGGGTAGGGCTTATATCTTGACCACCCTGGAAAACCATGCTAGGCCTTATTCTCTGGTTAGGTCTTATTTAGAAAGAAATATGGTATATATATATATATATATATATATATATATATATATATATATATATATATATGGATCTACCTCAGAAGATCGACAGACCATTTGATCGACATTCATTTGGTCAACAGCTCATTTAGTCGACAACCAGTATTCATGGCAAAAACCTGGGGATTTGCCCCCCTCCCCAATGTTGTGCAACCCTGGAGTTGATATATATAGTTGGGGATGTGGGGGGTGAAGCCCCCACCTATTTTCGTTTAAAACATGACAAATTCAACAAAAACTACACATTTTAAATGAAAATAGGTGGGGTGCTTCACCTCCCACACCCCCCAATGTGGGGGGGGGGGCTGTGCCACCCCCACACCCCTAACTATATATACCAACTCCAGGGTCGCTAACATTGGGAGGAGCAAATCCTGTTATGTGCCTTGAATACTGGTTGTTGACAAATGAGCTGTCGATAAATAATTTCGATCAAATGGTCTGTTGATCCATATATCTATAGATATATATATATATATATATATATATATATATATATATATATATATATATATATACATATATATATATATATATATATATATATATATACACACACACACATACAGATAGATCTATATATGACCCTATATATAACGCAATATACAGATGTATATAAATACATATATAAATATATGTGTATGTACATGTATACATATATATATATATATATATATATATATATATATATATATATATATATACATATCAATATCCTTATGTGTACACATGAGTGTTATATTTACCTTCCCAGATGTATCCCACCATATTTATCTATGTGTTTATATTGATATAACAACATACTGATTCAACAATATGTCCACTAAAAAGTACTACACAGTTGTAGATGTCAAAGCATTTGCTCACTACTATTCAGTATGTGTGCTGGCAGATATATTGGAAAAAACAACAAATGTCTTCAGAGCTGTGATGACTTAGTGGTTAACTGCTCTGACTATAGTGTGCAGGTTCCTGGGCTCAAGACCTACAAGGGCTGTATATTTTGTTGCTAGGCAGAAGGAGGCCTGTTGGATACAGAGTGGTTAAGGCAGTTTTGAGCAGCTTTAAGCATGTTTGCATGGGTTTGCATGACAGTAAGCAGTGCTAATGTGCGGTTAAACATATAGGTGCTTAAACCATTTTAGCTTTGTTTACCAGTGCGCAAATCTGCTTAGCATTTGTATTGCAGCAATGCTGATTCCTGCTAAGCATGGCTCAGCCCTGGTAACCAGTGATCACATTCCAGTCTGATAAAATAGCAGGTAATGATTTCTTTAATAAGTGTATTTAATTCCATGTACATAATATGCATCTATGTGCTGTCATTACAGTAGCAAGAGGTGTGAGTCCACTGTCTGGGACAACTGAGTATATATGGCTTGTACAACACTCTTTTCCATTTGAATGTGTTTCATACATGGACATGGGTAGTATATGCAGTCACACTGGCATGTAGTGTACCATTACATTACTACTGTTAACAGTGCTTTCCCAAGTAAGAGTAGTTTGCAGATTGTAGTACTGGAACCAAGCACCTTTGCATGCTAAGATGGACTCTGAGTCCTGACTATTGTGTTCTTGGTGTGTGAGCTGTGTGTCATTAAGTATTTGCTACTGGATATTGATCTGACATGTGGATATTAACTGTACACTACTGTGTGTATAGGACATGTTACTGAGGGCTGCTGTCAGTGTCAAACGTCTATCTGTCAAACATTCTTCCTAATGCATAACAAGTTGGCTAGCTGATGTCTGTCCTCTGTATAGATGTCAGGTATCCATCTTGGCTGCTTACAGGCAATCTATGCTTGACTGACACTGACATGTCTGCCCAGCAGTGTTATGAATGCTACAGCTAGGAATCCTCACCCTGTATGCACCACAGGCCATGGATACCTCAACTACACTACCGCAGTCAACAGAACATGCTTGGGTACAGATCTTCAAGACAGACACTGACCATGTTATGTAATACATGTTGCATACATGTCAATTGGGGCGCCTCACTGGCCTTCTGCAAGAGGCAACCAGATGATTGGATGTTGCATTTACCTCTCACCCTGAGGATCACTCACATGGCATCAGTTGATAGATGGCCTGCTGACAAATGGCAGGTTGCATGATACCACTGTACCCACATTTATTTATTTATTTTATTTTTATTTTATTTATTTTGTTTTTGACCGATAACTGGATACATACATGTTCCATTTTCTTGGAGGCCGGGGAGAAAAGCTTCACAGGGGATAAGGACGTTGGTTGATAATTATTTGAGACTTTGAAAAGGAAGAGTAGGATAGGATCTAGTAGGTACAGAGGTATGGGTATAGTGGTCAAAGAGGAGTTAAATCAGGTTAATACATGGGCAAAGCCACATTCCCTACTCTTCTCATCTCTCCATGGACAATAACCTGGTACACACCTTGGAACACCTGCACCTATGTACCCCAGTAGTGACAAATGTGTCTGTGTACATTACTGAGAATAACAGTGTCTGTTTGTTTGCAAACCTGTAGTTGATAATACCCTGAGGGCCTTCACACCCACTACACACCCCCATTGCCATAGTTAGATATGGCTGCTGCTGTAATGGACATTACATGTACCTTGTTACACTCTTCACCCTATGGGCTACCTGGGGCTTGCAGTACCAGCACAATACTGTTGTACAAATGGGTAGATAGGCATGGGTTATCCTCTGAGTCCTGGCAAATGTGCAAGTGTCTATATTTGCAGGATACAGCATTCTGAGGCCACATTCTCCTAATACAATACACTTTGCCATACAGTATAAAGGATAGTAATGTTGCTGACCATACAAGAGCCATGACAAAGCATTACCCTACTATCCATGTGGCATGTGCAATAGATGCATATCCCTGCAGTAGCACTTTTGAGATAGAAAAGGGGTTGCATTGTAGGCCTGGTATGTGTGATTGTGGGTATGTCAGAGTATTATCATGGGTTTTAGTGAGTACAATATCCAGTGTGGGGTGTGGATGCTGGGTATACTGTCGTTACACCATGGTACCACCAGTACATGTCCCAAGGTCCATTGCATGGGGACCACTATCACCATCAACCATACAGGTAATGGATTACACTATCCATCCCAATGATGTATGTGCTGTGTGCAACTTATCTCTAACATAATGGACACACTGACAAGGTAGTTAGCACTGATAAACCCAGGTCTCTCAGATGTGTGTATGACTGTTGTGTGTTTGTCAATATGTATATGACAGTATGTAACACTATGTATTTTTCATAAACAACCAGTACATCCCCCATTATCATACTGTACAAGGCCTGGTAATGTTCTTCACTTAACAAGTAACCTGGGACACACCTCATCCTAAAAGCTGTGGGGTGTGTGCAATTAAAGCCACACACATTAGTAGCAATAAGTACCTAGGTAGGGGTTCTACTCTCAGTGTTGCCAAGTAAGAGTGTGTGTGTGTGTGTGTGTGTGTGTGTGTGTGTGTGCGTGTGTGCGTGTGTGTGTGTGTGTGTGTGTGTGTGTGTGTGTGTGTGTGTGTGTGTGTGCGTGTGTATGTGAAGGGATCTACTTCATTTTGCAGAAAACACATGTCCAAGAACTGACTGGAAAATGCTAACATTTCACAGGTATTATCTTGTGGAAAATCATTCCATCAAAGCTAGTAGTAGATGTGTAAATGCCCTCTTCCCCACTGTATAGCTGTACAGCGATACTGGGGTTGGTATATATAGCTGGGTGTGAATCTTTTGGACACAGCCACCATCATTGCAATTTTTGTTCTGTGTATCCCGCCGCTTAGTCGGCTATAATACAGTACAGATTATGTTAACAAGTAGTTGTCAATCACACTATCTGTGGTTCTACACCACCCCACACCCTCCAAAGGGTAGGGATGTGCCACCCACACCAGCACACTTATGTTTACCAAGTTAAGGATTATACTACATAGGTTCAGAGGTTCATAGGTGTGTACTAGGCTAATGGCCCTGGAGCCTTTACAAGTCTAGCCCATAGGATTATCCTGACATTGTGCTACCCAACCTTAGTTCCTAGTGCTTCTGTTGAGTAGAGCCACTGGAGTGTTCCTTGGGGTGAATTTTCTATTTCCCATCCCCTCATCAAGATTTCTCTTGAAGTAGGACAGTGAGGCGCTCTGCTTGACATGTATGGGAAGTCTATTCCATTGCATGGGCAGTCTCTGGGTTATGAACCTGTCCCTCCAGCATGTTCTGTTGATTGTGGTAATTAGGTTGAGGTCTCTGGAGTGTGTGGTGCAGAGAGATTGGGATTTCTTTAGGTGTAGCATTTCTAACAGAAATGAGGTTTCTGGAGTGTGTGGTGCAGAGAGATTGGGATTTCTTTAGGTGTAGCATTTCTAACAGAGCTGGGTCAGACATGGCTTTGTAAGTCAAGCAGAGATTACCTCTTAGTAGGCGATATGAGACAGAGAATAGTTGGAATTTTTTGAGTCTGTCCATATAGGACAAGTGTTTAAGGTCTAGGATCCTCTTTGTGAGGTACTTTTGCAGCCTCTCCAGTTGTTGCAGGTGTCTAGTGAGGTACATGCCAAATGGGGCATTGTACTCGATGATTGGCCTAATGAGGGAAGGGTAGAGGGAGACAATGACCTCTTTCTTCCTGGATGCAAAACCCTTAGTAATGAGATGTGCCACATAGAAGGACTTTCTGACCACAGTGGTAAAGTGGTGGTCAAAACAGAGGTTGCTGTCAACCTGTGTTCCCAGATCTCTTATAACGCATTCTGTGTTCAGTGGACTACCATTAGTGTGGTAATTCAAGGGAACCGGGTTATTCCTAAAGGGGATGAAGACACATTTTTTGGCATTGAGCTTAAGGCCATGGTTCTGACACCAGTCGTTGGTCTCATTGAAGACTTTATGTAGTATGTCAACATCATTTGGGGAGTTAATAATAGCTCCCAACTTGCAATCATCTACGAACTTTGTCAGCCAGAGACCCTTCATGTTGGCCTGGACTTCAGAGATTTAGATACCAAACAGGAGAAGATCCAGGACCGAACCCTGTGGGACACCACTCATGACTGTTCAGCAGTCTGACTTGGAATCAGTTATTTTCACACTGTGGATTCTGTCTGTGAGCCAGTTTGCAACCCACCTAGTGATATAGGGGTTGATGCCTAGCTTAGTAGGTTTTTCTATGATTCCTGAGTGGGGAATGTTATCAAAGGCCTTGGCCAGATCAAGGTAGGCTGTATGAACCACCTTACCTTAATCCACAGCTCTGGTAACTGACTCAAAGAAGTCGACCAAGTTGAGAAGGCATGATCTACCCTCCACAAAACCAAACTGTGTGGGATCCAGAGTTTGGAGATTCCCTATATCCTTGTTTATTACTTCCATGATGATGCATTCCATAGCTTTGCATGTCAGATTTGTCAGGCTAATGGGGCAATAGTTCCCGGGGCCTGTAGTCGCTCCTCCTTTGTGGAGAGGGATGACAGTAGCAGTGCGCCATTCGCTAGGGACAAAGTCTGAGGTGAGGCTGTGACTGAACAGGGCACGCAGGTGAGGTGCCAGTTCACTCTGTAGTTCATGTAGAACACAGCCTGAGATACTGTCAGGTCCCATAGAAGCTGTATTCTTGGCCTTGGACAATGCTGTTTTAATCTGTGCAGCAGTAATACTGGGTGCCTGGCAATCTACTGGTATTGTGATTGGTCCTTTGGGGGGATGGGGGGTAAAGTTAGCACTGAATTTGTCCGCCAGTATATTTGCAATATCTGTTGGCTTGGTATAGGAGGTACCATTGTGCAGTAGCTCAGAGCAAATCTGGGTATTGCCATGGAGATTCTTTAAATAACTATAGAATGCCTTGTGGTTGTCTTTACTATCTGCTGCAATTCTGCTTTCATAGCTAGCTTTAGAGGATATGATGAGGGATCTTAACGTTTTGTTGAGGCTGATAAGAGAGTTTTTCCAGTATTGGGACTTCACCTTATTTTGCATCAGTTTCCTTCTTCTGTTGTAGAGTTTGTCTATGGCAGGGGACCACCAGATTGGCTTACTTTTTTTTGAGGAGAGCATCATAGTTCTATTGGGTATGGCGAGATCCATGCATTTGTATACGTGTTCGTACAGTGCATTGGTGCATGATTTGGTGGCCATGCAACTATTCCCCATTTGAATGGGTGCCGTGAAGTTAGCCGCCTCTGTTTTTAGGAGCCCAAAGTAGAAGTTTTTCCATGGTGGTTACCTTTGTGGGGGGGGGGTGGATTTCCAAGGTGATTAGCTTGTGATCGGATCTAATCAGGGAGGAGTTGACTATTGGTGTAGAGCAATGGTCACCCATGTTAGTAATGACCAGGTCAAGGATGTTGCTTCCTCTAGTGGGGGTTAGAATGACCTGGTCCAGGGCAATTGAATTAATGAATTCCAGAAAGCGTTGGGCAAGTGTATTGGTGCATTAATAGTCTTCCCAGTTAATGGAGGGGTAGTTGAAGTCGCCCAGTATGAGAGTGTTAGGTTGGACCCTAATATTCTCCAGGGTGCTTAGGAATGTGGAATCTGAATCTTGGGACATGGTTGGGGATGACCTGAATTGCTGTCTTACCCAATGTTTGCTGCACCTGAAGTTTCTCAGATGCATTATGTTGGACTACCAGTCTGGAAGTGTGCACATCCTTTATGAATATGGAAACACCAACTACTTCGGAGCTTCGGTCCAAGTTCTGGGGCAGAAAGGTGTGGAATGAGTTGTAGCCTGGTAGTACAGCGGTGCTTTCTGCTGCCTTGAACCAGGTCTCTGTTACAGCACAAATATCAATGTTCTCAATTTTAAGGAGTACTTCAAGTGAGTGCATTTTGAGATTTAGACTTCTAGCATTGAGCAGCATGACCCTCAAATTGCATTTGTTTGTAGCTGTTACTGTGGTAATTTGTCTTTGGAACACCGCCTAAAAAGGCACTATAGGGGTGGCAAGAGCCTTGGCCAGTATTCAGAAACCCAGGGGTGACAGATGCAGGCCATCTCTGGCAAAGTATCATGGTCTGTCAATCATGTCAACACAGGCAGACAGATACTGGATCCCCTTAGAATGACACCAGAAACTTAGCCAGTTGTTGAAATCAATCATTTTCTGCTTATACTGTGGTATCATTCTGGGTGATGGTAGGATGCCGCTCAAGGCTATGGTCATACCTGTCTGGTATACATAATCCGAGAGCTCCTCCATGTATCTTCATATAGTCCATGGAGGTACATCCTGGGGAAGGGGACATATACTCTGTCAGTACCATCGTCAATGACATTAACTAGCAGACTATTTCCCAATGTGATGCTGTGCCTATTCTGTCTTGGTGGAATTACATAGGCTAAAATGGGCTCCCTGCAAAAGTACATACATCCATGGGTACAGTATTCTCTCTGTATTGCATCAACACCAAAGCCTATGTGTGTTTGTGCATGTGTGTGTGTGTGTGTGTGTGTGTGTGTGTGTGTGTGTGTGTGTGTGTGTGTGTGTGTGTGTGTTATACACAAACATGTGATGTGTACCACCTAGTACACTTACCATTGTCCACTGTAGAAGGGCTGCTGACATCAGCCACCATGCACTCACCTATATACACCCCTCAGACCTATCAAGCATGTGGAACATGAAGTAACACTGTGACTCGTGTTCAGCTGTACCCAGGATATGGCACAGGCAAGGTGTCACCACAGTCTTATACCTCTTGTAGGAAACAACAGCAGATCAACATCCTCCTGACACATAGACACCTACAATACAAATGGAATACATTATGGAGACCACAATCAATCAGTGTTAATAACAGCTATAATGCATCACGGCTGGACAGCTACACATCCTGATATGTAAGCACTAAACTTTAGTGCTGAAAACATGTTACACAGCATTACATTGGTACACCTTAGTACAGTCACCCTGTGCATCAGAACCATATTAGCCTGTACCTGCATCGATGTTATGGATGACAGAGATGTGGCACATGTATCAGCATATGCATAGGGTGCTAGTGCTGGCACTGCCACTATGGGAGTGGCTCTGACTTGTTGCATGTCCACGTCGACCTGCACCTGTTGGTGTTGCTGACCTACGTCCATGTGGCTGTCGCACTACCCCTACTATATGCTCAACCACAGACATTGCACAGTCGAGGATACCCAACATCTCACCCAACCGTCTATCCAGGACCTCTGGAAAATAACGGTGGGCATCTGCAAGATCACAGATGTTGTCAATAACAGCAGAATATGCCTGCACCTCCATGATGGCCTGAAACATGTGTTTGATGACACCAGCTGTAGCACTTCTGCCAGAGGCATGATGACCAGCAGCCCTCCTATGAGCACCCCTGTACATCTGCCTGTGTGGTACCTCGCAGGACTTCCAGCTATGGCTGCTGTGTCCAGACACACATGCCATAGTCACCACACTGTCCTGTCCCATGCCACCACCTACCAACTGTCCCTCATCTATGGCCACTGGTGACGGGGTATGTATAGGCAATGTGATTGTGTGCGGGATTGGGATGGATAACAGTGAAATGTCAAATGATGGCACAGCTTCAGCCTCTGACAACCCTGCCTTGTGCCCCACCACACCTATCATCATTTTCAGAGTCTGTATGGACATCAGTTTGCCTGCAGGAGGGACCCTGACCCACCTTGCCACCTATGAGGGGAAAACAAGAAATACACTTTAAGACCTGTACATCATTGCTTAACTGTACATACACACACACACACACACACACACACACACACACACACACACACACACACACACACACACACACTTACAGGTGAGGTTGCACAAAGATATTACCCACAGACCTTTCATTATCCATCTGTCAACATGCATGACATATGGTACTCAGCGTGCACTGCAGCTATAGTCAATCCCTGTTACCAACATTATACATCTCTGTGAAGCATGAGTTGTGTTAGAAGGTGATGCCCCTTCCCCTGGAACACACTGCACCCATATACACAGTATTGCTGTGCACCTGTTCAGCACCCTGGCATGTACTGTGCACCATACCTCGCAGGTATACACGCCATTGCTGAATGTGTATATGTGTGTCAGTTATATTTGCTATGCTAATTACAGCCTCTATGTGTTTGTCTGACACATACCTGGGATGATATGTGGACAGATGTCAATAGTGAATGCCTGATGTCTGATTTGCAGATCTCATCAGTGGTGCATGTATGAGCAATAATATACAATTACACTGACAACCTTTAAAGCTTACTGTGGCTACGAGGAGTGTACACACCCATATTGACATGGCACTCTCTTCCCTGATATGCCATGGGGCCACAATACTGCATATGTTAACATTACACAAACCTGATATGTGACATATGACCTGTGCAATCAAATGCAGTATAAACAAATGTGTTAATTGTGCAGATGCTGATTGAGATGCATACAATATGTCAGTGTGTGAGTGTGCACACCCTTAACATGATGGTTTGTTGCATCAACTGTTAGGTGTACTACAGCAGTCACTATTCATGGAAAGGGTATACTAGCATGACCCATCTGCACTTGCCAGTATTTGGTCACTCTGCCCTACAAATGTCCCCCAACTTTGCAAGATTGCAAGGTCAACTCATGTGCACAGCCCTTGGAGGTCACACAGTGCCTTCACTATTTCTGTAGAGTCAGGGCTATGTCTGCCACAATTCATGACCTTGACTGTGTGCAGATACAGCCATTCTTAGTGAGCTTTGGATGTCTGCTTCAGTTCACTGTTGTGTTTCAGGATGACACTCCTCTCCATCCTCCACCTTTTTGCAAATGTTTGACAACTATGTGCCACACATGAGTGTCATTTTGCAGTCTCCCATATTCAGAACACCATGTGTACTGGCATAGTCCTTGCTAATGAATGGCAAACATACAGGTGTACACTGGCACCAGCAAGGTACAGATGGGGATGGTGGGCCTGAGGTGGAGTGAGGTGCTGCTTGTGCAGCACATGTATCTTAATTGATACCGTCTGTAGATTTCAAACTTGGTCTTGGTATACCATTACACATTGCAACACATGCCTTTGGTGGACTTTTGATGTTATGCATATGCTACCGGTAGAGAGCCCTGGCTGATGTTGCCTGTGGAACAACTGTCCCATCATATTACCCTAACCCATAAGCCACACTTATGCAGAGTCCAGGTGATTGTCGACACAGGTACTGCACAGCCAGTACTTGCTAGATATTCTTGCAACTCCCTCAGTGTTGTGGCATCTTTCTAGGTAGTCTCCATGACCAGTTTGCAATATGTGTTGTCATCTGTCTTGGATGGCTATCTATTTATTTTCTGCACTAATGTTGTCACATACTTCCTCGTCACATACATGACTGTCTGCACTGTTTGCCACTGTATATGCAATGGTGATGTAAGGCTACATGTTCCACTCCTGCATGCTACCTGTTGGGTATGGGATCCATTCCATGGCTTGTAAGATGTGTGCAAGCCACGTCTGTCTCTGTTGCAGATCAGTGGGCAAATGTGATGGACATATGTCTTGGACAGCAAACCATTTCTTGGTGTGACATTGACGACCTGTACTTGATGGAAGGTGCATACTCATGAAGAGTGAATGCTGTCAGTACCTTAAAAGCTACTTCCACAATATTTTATTTGGAGTGTGTGCACACATATACTTCCAGTGTTTGTTAAGGTATGTATTCCCCATATTTGCTCTCCTAACATAGGATTCCATATTACACATTCATTGCTCATGTTAGGACCACATTACAGATTGTAAGGGTTGTGGAATGTGGTATTGTGATATGCCGATGTGTTGATATGTAACAGTTGCCATTGTAATAGTAGTATATACACTGCTGTAGCACTTTATAAGGGTGATGTTTCAGACTTGTTCCTACTGTAGGCCATTTGTCCCAACATTATTTTCATTTCTGTGCACACATCTTGAAATGACAGGTTGTTAGTTATATTGCAGGACTCTTACATACCCTTTAGATACGCTACCATGGTGACCACTGTGATGCAGTACAGTTAACAGCAACAATAAGTGAACATGTACAGCATGCATTATGGGTAGGTGTGTTAAATAAGTGCATGGCAAATATCATGTCCATAACATGGCCAGTCTATTGGCAAACCTGAACAAACAACACATTACTCCACCAGCTACAGGCTGCTGCCCCAGAGGTATACCAGACGGGCCTACATAGTTGTGTGAAAGATGTGATGTCAGTAGCCACACCTGTGGCATTGGTAGAGGGTGGGAGCAGCATTTCAGTAACTCATCAGTACAAATCCACAATACTACAGATTAGGCACAGCTGTTCCTTACTACACTGTAGCAACAGACTATATATATTTGATCTCACATATGCATGATGGAACTTTACAGATGCAGCTGGATAAGAAACAGTGGTCTATTGATGTGCCCTGTGGGCCTTACCTGCATGCTCTTCGTCCATTGTGTGGGTAGCACCCACCTCCACAATGCTATCAGCTGGGTCATGGCTTTGCTGGAGGGCAGGTTCCACGAGGCTGGTAAGGAGCTCCTCAGCATATGCCAGGGGGGCTGGATGGCATGACCCCCCCCGTGGCTAACTGGTCCCTCCTAACTGCAGCATGCTGACAGGCATGGTGAATGAGGTAAGTGTACCGATGTCAGACCTGCTCATAACTGCGGTTATGCAGGCTGACATCGTTTACCCTGTGGACAAGCTAGTTCCACAGAACAATCCTCTCCTGCAGATCATGGGCTGTATAGCCAAAGAGGGTGTGGTGGTGATGCACTAGGTAGTTGATAATCACATCATTTTCCTGGGGGGAATAAACTGGCAGCCGCTCTCTAGACATGGTGCCTGAAAGACATAAAGTGGAAAAAAGGTCTTAGGTCCTCATACTGCAAGGATATAATAGTTGTTAATTGACATCTCTGTCTCCCCCACCACCATATCTGCAACAATACTCTGAACACACAACTCAGTGGGTATATTTATGGCAAACCTACTGTAGGGACATATATCGTATTGTATGACAAATAGTGCAATGTGTTTCTAGTCATGTTCCATGTTGAAACACTATCACTGGTGGCCTGTTGCTATCAATGTCACCTGCATAGTTCTATATATGCATGTGTTCTGTTTGCTATGTGACTGCTCCAAATCTGGTGTTTTGTGTTAATGAGGATATCTATGCATGCTGTTAGAAGTAATCCTGGATTGTGCGGACTATTACTACCCACATATGTTCTATAACTGTGACACATTAGCATGTATGGGAAGCCTGTTCCCAGCAGAACCACCTTCCACCTCATCTGGCCACATTACTAGGCCACAGCACATCTGAGACCCACCCCAGGACCTCATCATCTGCTGGTCCTGCACTACCTTCAGGTGGAACCACCTCAGGGGATGGTGATTGTTCCCCCCCAGAAGTACACACAGACAGGATCCTGTCACCTGAAGTCAGGTCCAGGGTCTGGTGCATAGGGAGCTCCACAGAGACTTGCAGGATGTGCTACACCACCTTGAGGCCCTCAGTACACAATTACAGGGTCTGCATGCTCCTCCTGCTCAGTCCCCAGCTCAGGCACCTTCAGGGCCATGAAGGTGCAGTTGTGACTGCCAATGGGTGGGGACCTTGGTCCCACTGTTTCCATTTGGGGGCTCATGGGCTTCCACTTTCCAAACACTACTCCCCATCCAAGGTGTTTACCCACCACGTGTGTCATATACCTCCCTGTATGCTGTCTTGTCTGTCTTCCAGCCCAACCTACCTCTCCAAATATACCTACTATTCTTTCCCAACATACCAATCTCACCTCCACAAACAAGGGCAATGTGTTCCCAACATGGATTTCACAACAGACATAACTGTCCATTTTGCACCTGCTTACTACTGTATATATATGTGTGTATAGATATGTGTGATGTTTTCTCAAACATATCATGCAGCACAGTCATTCAACAGTAGGGGAAATGTACTGATATATATATATATAAATATATATATATATATATATATATATATATATATATATATATATATATATACATACACACACACACACACACACACACACACACACATATATATATATATATATGTGTGTGTGTGTGTGTGTGTGTGTGTGTGTGTGTGTGTGTGTGTGTGTGTGTGTGTGTGTGTGTGTGTGTGTATATGTAGACACACACACACACACATATATATATATATATATATATATATATATATATATATATATATATATCTAATATATATATATATATAGGTTCATAGGTAGGTACTAGGCTATCAGCCCAAGGGCCTACATAAGCCTACCCAACAAGGTTCCATGGCTTATGCCACCCAAGAAAGTTATTTTCCTGTGCCACTGTCGAGCAGAGACACAGAAGTGATTCCCGGGGTGTATTTCCTATTTCCCATCCACTCATCAAGATTTTTCTTGAAGAGTGCTAATAAAAAACTTTGCTTGACATAAATGGGTAGCCTGTTCCAGAGTATGGGAAGCCTCTGGGACAGGAATCTATCCCTCCAGCATGTCCTGTTTATTGTGGTGACAAAGTTTAGGTCCCTAGAGTGTGTAGCTTGGAGGGATTGGGATTTCTTTAGGTGTAGCATGTCCAACAGCTCTGGGTTTGACATAGCTTTATATGTTAGGCAGAGATCACCTCGAAGTAGGCAATATGCTGCAGAGTAAAGCTGGAGTTTTTTGAGGCGGTCAGTGTAGGGCATTTGTTTGAGGTCAGTAATTCTCTTTGTGATGTACTTCTGTGGCCTTTCCATCTGCTGCAGATGTCTTGTGAGGTTCATTCCAAAAGAGGCATTGTACTCTATAATGGGTCTAATGAGTGTCGAGTAGAGGGAAACAATGACCTCTTTTTTCCTGGATGAGAACCCTTTTATGATGAGGTGTGCCACATGGAAGGACTTCCTGACTACTGTGGCAATGTGACTATCAAAGGAAAGACTACTGTCCAACTGGGTCCCAAGGTCTCTTTTCACACATTCAGTGTTAAGTAGATTGCTGCCTATGTGGTAGTTCATGGGTACAGAGTTTTTAACCAAAGGGGATGACACTGCACTTTTTGGCATTGAGCTTGAGGCCATGGCTGTGACACCAGGCATCTGTCTCAGTGAGGCCCTTCTGTGGGCCTCATATGTGTGTGTGTCTGTATATCTGTAGACATACACACACACACACACACACACACATATATATCTATATATATATATATATATATATATATATATATATATATATATATATATATACAGAGTGCATTTAAACATCAGGTCCACACTCTCTAAATCTCCTTTCTCCACACCTGCGCTGTTCTGCCTTGCTACAAAACAGAAGGGTGTCACATCATCTATCCCATTATTACAGACCAAGTACTACATTCAATCACATGCATATATGTTTCACATACTTGTTGTAGTATTGTCCTCTCTTCTATGTAGACTTTATGTGTCCCTCGTTTTATATACTTTTGTTTTGTTTTGGTTTGTAGTTTTAGGTTTTTTTTCTCTGTCTCTCTCTTTCTCTCTCTCTCTCCACTACAGGGATTGAGCTGCTTTGAATAGGTTGCAGCATGGATTTTATAGATGATGTTCATGATCAGGTGATGACCTCAGCACAAAACAGTGTTCACCACTTGCTAATTGCATGTAGCTAGGTGTGTAGTACTTCCAATTACCACTGTCATGGCAACCCACTATTATAATTTGCTACATCATGTGGGCATTGTCCATT
>NC_056735.1:1262333026-1262383026 GCF_019279795.1 Protopterus annectens | reverse complement strand
AGATGAACTGTGTGCACATTACATTGCTGTTTCTACACATATTAAGATTCACATATTAGTTGCAGGCCCTGGAATGTGTGTTGTGCCTTTCACATACATCTACTGTGACATTCTGTGTGTGCAGGTTTCTTGGCGACTGGGGAAACTATCCGTGACAGTGTGACACTTGAGAGGCTTGTCTGGGCCAGACTGCAGAGTGTGGATGTCTAGCTTGCATCTATTTGTAGTGCTGGGGCTGATAAACACAGGACTTGTACACCTTTCATAGTTATGGCCAGACTGCAGAGTGTAGATGTCTAGCTTGCATCTATTTGTAGTGCTGGGGCTGATAAACACAGCACTTGTACACCTTTCATTGTTATACACATCATACTAGTATTTCTATTCAGATTTCTTTACCTGTGTGCACTGTATGGAAAATATTATGTGTTGCAGTACATTACTTTTCCTATTCAGATTGCAGTTTACAACTGTAGAACCAGACTGTGAGATTTTAGTGGCGGTCCCTGGATTCAAACCGTGGTGTGTATGCAAAATTGAATTATAGGCCTATTCCTTAGCAGACTAAGCTACTGGGGCAGTGCATTTTGCTTGTGACATTTCTATCTAGTACATATTTTTGTGCACAGTACTTTTATTATGACATGTTGCATTATTTATTTCCCATTTTCAGTACATGTTATGCATACACAACAGACACTGGCACCACTGTTTGTGAAATGTGCACATTAGCTGGATTGCACATTTGACTGTTTTACATCTACGTACTGCTGTTTAGATTTCTGAGTACACAGTGTAGGTTTTAAGTCTGCACCTGTTAGCCTTATACATTTTCAGTGCATTCACAGCTACATACAGCTGAAATTGAAAGGTTAGCACAAGACACTGCTGGCAGACAAACAAGTAAAACACATTCTGATGGCAATATGTACTGTTGCTTTTTTCAGTTATTTGATATGCTAATTCTAAAGTATGCAGATGAACAGTGCTAACTCAGTTCATCTCAGTTAATGCATTTTGCAGGACATACACATTTCTATTTTTCAGGTACAAGTGAGATGACACAGACCAGAGTTTGGGATCACCTTTATTAGTTTTGACATGCATATCTGTGTACAACTCAGAAATCCACAATTACTATTCTAGCATGATCTGCACAGGGGAATGCTTTTCATTTCTAACTGTTACAATAGCCCTGACATAGCACTTTCTTGGCAGGTTCACTCAGACACACTCATACATACTCTAATATTCCTCTCCTGCATATTGTACCTTGTTTGCTACTGACATCTGTATTACACAGTAGCTGAGAATGCTCCGTTGTAACATTGGCAGCCTGACACAGGCATATATTCCTAACTTTTACAGCACAATTATATATACAGGTGGTACTACCATTACTATTATTTTGATTTCTTACTGCTAATAGTAGAGGGTACTCTGTACTCACCAAACTGCCAATGCAGCCGGGCCAGTCACTGGCCATGAGCCTCAACATTCTGGGACCTCTCTGCAGCAGCTGTATGGGGAGATATCACACATTAATCACACCTGCACAGTCACATGTTGAAAACTTTTTCCATACTTAGGTGGCGAAGGCTAAGTATAAGGCATATGGAGAGTTGTATGAAAGGTTGGACACTAAAGAGGGAGAAAAGGACCTGTACCAATTGGCTAGATAGAGGGACAGAGCTGGGAAAGATGCGCAGCAGGTAAGGGTGATAAATGATAGTGAGGGAAACATACTCACAAGTGAGGAGAGTGTGTTGAGCAGATGGAAAGAGTACTTTGAGGTGCTGATGAATGAAGAGAATGAGAGAGAGAAGGTTGGATGATGTGGGGTTAGTGAATCAGGAAGTGAAACAGATTAGCAAGGAGGAAGCAAAGACAGCAATGAAGAGGATGAAGAATGGAAAGGCTGTTGGTCCAGATGATATACCAGTGGAAGCATTGAGGTGCTTAGGAGAAATGGCAGTGGAGTTTTTAAGCAGATTGTTTAATGAAATCTTGGAAAGTCAGAGGATGCCTGAGGAGTGGAGAAAAAGTGTTTTGGTACCTATTTTTAAAAATAAGGGTGATGTGCAAAGCTGTAGTAACAACAGAGGGATAAAACTGATCAGTCACAGCTTGAAGTTATGGGAAAGAATGGTAGAAGCTAGCTTAATAAGGGAGGTGAATATTAGTGATCAGCAGTAGGGTTTCATACTGGGAAGGAGCACTACAGATGTGATGTTTGCTCTGAGAGTGCTGTTGGAGAAATATAGAGAAGGTCAGAAGGAGTTGCATTGTGTCTTTGTGGACTTGGAGAAAGCATATGATAGGGTGCCTAAAGAGGAGTTGTGGTATTGTATGAGGAAGTCAAGAGTGGCAGAGAAGTATGTAAGAGTGGTACAGGATATGTACGAGGGTAGTGTGATGGTGGGGAAGTCTGCAGTATGAGTGACAGATGCGTTTAAGGTGGAGGTGGGACTACATCAAGGATCAGCTCTGATCCCTTTCTTATTTGCAATGGTGATGGACAGGTTGACAGACAAGATCTGACAGGAGGCCCCATGGACTATGATGTTTGCAGATGGCATTGTGATCTGTAGTGAGAGTAGCGACCAGGTTGAGGAGACCCTGGAGAGGTGGAGATATGCTCTAGAGAGGAGAGGAATGAAGGTCAGCAGTGCTAAGACAGAATATATGTATGTGATTGAGAGGGAGGATAGAGGAATGGTGAGGATGCGGAGAGTAGAGTTGGCGAAGGTGGATGAATTTAAGTACTTGGGATCAACAGTTCAGAGTAATGGTGGGTGTGGAAGAGAGGTGAAGAAGAGAGTACAGGCATGGTGGAATGGGTGGAGAAGAGTGTCAGGAGTGATTTGTGACAGACTGGTACCAGTAAGAGTGAAAGGGAAGGTCTACAAGAGGGTAGTGAAACCAGCTCTGTTGTATGGGTTGGAAATGGTGGCATTGGCAAATAGGCAGGAGTCAGAGATGGAAGTGGCAGAGTTAAAGATGTTAAGATTTGAACTAGGTGTGACAGGGATGGACAGGATTAGGAATCAATATATTAGAAGGTCAGCTCAGGTTGGACGGTTTGGAGACAAAGTCAGAGAGGTGAGATTGCAATGGTTTGGACATGTGCTGAGGAGGGATGCTGAGTACATTGGGAAAAGGATGCTAAGGATGGAGCTGCCAGGTAAGAAAAAAAGTGGAAGGCCTAAGATAACATTTATGGCTGTGGTGAGAGAGGACATGCAGGTGGTTGGTGTGACACAACAACATACAGAGGACAGGAAGAAATGGAAACATATGATCTGCTGTGGCAACCCCTAATGGGAACAGCCAAAAGAGAAGAAGATGTTAGAGATACATAAGACTGCATACTTACAGACAAGTGGGACATCCTGGGCTTGGGCTTCTTGGATCCACTGGTTCAAGAGTGCACCCATTTTCTGCTTCAGGTTGTTATGGTGGTGACATACCTGCTCACCAGTCCAGGGTATGCCAGTGGCACTAGTGAGATCACATGCAAGCTGGTCCCAGGCCTCCACTTTGTACTGTGAGCCCTGGTACTGGCCCTGCAGCAGCCTGCCATCATGTTTTTTTTAACTAAGAGCCCAACCATGACCCTGGACTCCTGAATGCCCCAACATTGCACTTAGAAGCGAACACCTTCACCGACACCAGACATTTTGGTCCTGCTGTGAGCAATCCCAAATGGTTATGGTTGTATTCCTGCCTGTGCAGTTTAAATAGGGCAGTTTTCCCACACTTTTTCTTGATTGGCTGGTTTTAATATGCTGAACTATGCTTAGCTCCATGCGAATCCGCATAGCAATGCTTACACCAGGTAAGCAGAGATGAAAGCCAGTAAGCAATGCTTGCACTAGCAAAGCATTGCTTAAATCTATTTTTTTCATTATATTTATAAATTATTTTCTACATTTATATGTTACATATTCCCACCCTACTGTGCTATACATGAGCCATATGATTGACATCTATCATTCAAATTCCTTAAAAGTTTATAAAATAATTTGGCAGAGGGGAATTCGAACTGAGCATAGTCTACGTGCTATACCATGGCAGTACCTCTACGCTACAGCAGCTTGATGACGTTTTCTATCACAGTAGCACTTGTCTATGATTTTCAGGATTTCAGCCAGGCTACGTATAGCAGCACGTTGCTCGAACAAGATGCGCACCACTTAAATTTTAGATTTACATGATGAAAAAAAACCTTACATTTTTTAAATTTGTATTGCTTTCCTCTTGCTCTACTGCTTCCATGCAAGTAGGGCAAGAGTGCATACATTTGGGGATGTGCACTTGAAGGGTGCTGCCTTCTAGGTGTTTGTGATTTTTTTTCAGTGTCCACAGACACTGACATGTTAGCTACTTACATTTCAGTGTCTGCGGACATTCGTTTATTACATAATATTAAAGCCAGGCTCTAATATTACATAACTTGACACTCATCTGTGTCACAAACTGCCATATGACACTTTCTGAGTGAAGGGGGCATGTTACATGTGCAGGAACTGCTGACACACACTCCCTGTGCTCGCTCCTGGCTCGTGTCCATTTAGATTACATAGCAGTGTGCCTTCATGCGTATGCAATTTGCGCTGCTATTCTAAACAGACACAAACCACTTAGTCTTATTCCTGCATGGTGCTTTGTGAATCCTGGGGTCTGTCTTTTGGTTTAAATTCACCTCTGCTTAACCATGTTTGTGTTTGATCTTGATCAACACAAGGTTGTTCCAAGAGTTTTCTATACTTGCAACTGTATTTATGCATTTCCCCACATTTCTTGCCTTTTCATCTGGTCATTCACCTTATATTCTTTCCTTTGTTTTTTGGCATATTCAGTTGCTGCCTGATTTTTATCTACTTCTGGTTTGATTTCCATTCCTGCTTGACAATGATATGCTTCTGCTAAAGTAAGCAGGGAAGTCATTTTAGACTTATTCTCCTCATGTTTCAAAACCTTCACTACATTTGGGTCTTGGTAGGTCAGCAGATACATATGCAGTCCCATGATAGCAGATCTATACATGTAATCAATTTTGAGGAGGTCCATACCTCTTTCAGAACTGGGAATATATAGTCTTGGTATACACTGATTTTTATAAATCATTTGATGAGCATGAAGCATTCTTCTTGTTTTCATGTCCAACTGATCCAGCACCTTTCGGGGCCAGTCATTCACTCCAAAACTGAATGTTAGGACATGAACAGCAAATTAGTTTATAGCTTGATGTCAGTGATGTTTTCTCTTCATGTTGGAGCTTTTCTCCCCGGGCCTCTACTGAAAAAGGACATTATCCAGCTAGACTAGCCCGGTCAACAAATGTAAAATAAAATAAAAATAAATAAATAAATAAATATTAATTTTAGGCTTCTAAAATATTCCTTACTAAACTTTATTCACATTTGTGCATACTTTATTGTTGATCCTTTATTATTTCCAAAATATTTATACACTCCCTCTTATTCAAGTTTTTTTTATATCACTTTCCTGTCACCAACTAATATTTTCTTGGTGCTGTAGTTTTACTGCTTTAAAGGTTGTTTTTTTATCAAGACCAAGACCAAATGACATTCTTATATCATCTGAAAAAGTTTCGATCACTTGCTTTTGTGCTTTAAGTAGCTCATCTGATGAACTATATAGTTTTAAATCATCTACAAAAGAAGATGAGAAGTCTTTACACTCTGTTGTTTTCTGGGAGCCAAATTGTAGCCATGATCTAATCTGCCAAGTAGACAGCTTAATGGCTTAAGGGCAAGACAAAAGAGCGGTGGTGACAGAGAGTTATCCTGGAATATCCCCTTTAAATTGTTATCCTTGGAATAATAATTTGTCCTTTATCATGGCTTAACTGCAAATTGGTTTGCCACTGTTTCACGGTTGCTGTAATTTAATCGATCATTATAGGGTGTATCTTATACATTTTTAAGCATTCTTTTATCTATGAATGTGGTATACAGTCAAATGCTTTTTTGCAGTCTATCCATAATAGGTTTTGTATTAGCATAAATTTCTGAAGGGTATAAAGACTGAAACTCAAATGTTTGTCATTATTTTATAACTTTTATATTTAATGATTTGCCATTAATTTGCCAGAAAACCACAATTGTATGAAACACGGACCAAAAATATTAGTCAAAAATCTGGACATTCTGCAAAAATCTGTACAGTTGAGAGGTATGCTCAATTTTTAATTTCTCCAAGTCTTTTGGGTTTCTAATACCATGATGGGAATGGACCCCATTATGGTATTAGAAACCCAAGATCCGGAGATGTGTTTCCTCTTCTATAGTCTTTTAACAGTGACACTTCTTGTCCTAATTGCTTTACAGTTTTCTTTATTCAGTACTTCCATGATGGTATTCAATTTATCCCCTTCCTTTCCCTCACTACCCCGTGTTCTTGTGGCAGAACTTTATCAGTTATTAATTTAGCTGCAGGCTAAAATATCCTGTTTACTTCTGTTGTATCGCATGGATCTCTATGGACAGTCCTAATTACTGTGTTAATTTATTTTATCAAACGTTTGACTTTTTGAGGTTTATTGACCTTCTGCATTCTATTTTTTTTCATTGATCTGAATATGTCTATCTCTATTAAATCAAGTAACTCTTTTCTTAGCTCATTTTCTTCTAAACTGAGGGCACTTTTTTTGTTTTCCATTTCCTACGGGCATTCAACAGAAAGTTTTATAGCATCTTCCTCTGGCACATTCTCTTCAATTTCATCCTGCGCCATCCATTGCTCTGTCATATGGGAACTCACTGGCCTATCACTCTACAACATTGATTGTGTTAGAGTTTCCACAGTTTCTTGTTCCTTCCCTTGCTGTCCAACTTCAAGTGAATGTTTATACTGGTTTCATGTGGAAAGCTCCAAAATATCTTCATATGATACCTGATAAATTGCTTCCCATTCCACTGGTTTCCTCTTAATTTGGATGACCATTCCTCTATCCCATTTTGGTGCTTTCTGAATTATATTTTCTACACTGAATGCTTCACTTCACAGGTACTCCATAACATCAGTTTCTATTTCTTTAACTTCTCCATTAAAGATCTCCTTTTCTACATTTCCTCTTAATCTTCTTATTTTTGTATTGTAAAGTTTTCCATGTCAGGATTCCTTTGCCTGTATTTCTCTTCAGATATGTTTGGCACTGATCTTTTGTATTGATTAGTTTTACTTTCTCCTTTGGATAGATATTAGACCATATTAAATCTGTTTTTCTTTCCCATGTCCATATTTCTTTTTCACACGTCTCCTGATCTTCCTATTTCTCCTGACTTTGGGGACTCCTTCCATCATGCTGTGATGTAGCCTGTGTTAGACCTTCTGCATTAAATCCTTCACTTTGCAGGCAATCCATCACTTCAACTTCTTTTTTTTACTTCTACTTTATTAATCTTTTGTACTTTCCCTCTTTGTGATATTATTTTTTTATTGTGAAATTTTCTATATCTGGATGCCTTTGTCTATATTTCTCTTTGAATATCTTTGGGGCTCTCTTCTTTATATAGATTAATTTGGCTTTCACCTTTGTGTAAGTAGTGCACCATATTAAATCTATCTTTCTTTCCCATGTCCATATTTCTTTTTTATACTTTTTGAAAAATCTTTCGGTTTTGTTGTTTATATTTTTGCACTTCCTCAGCTGCTTCTTTTTCCAAACAGATCGAAGTTTCTAGGTCTATATACCCTTTTCACAAATTTGTTGTATTAATGAACACAACTTTTTATTTGAGGCTTCTGACAGTTTTTCTTGTGGAAGTATTTTCTTTCCTCTAATTTCTCTCTTAATCCTTTTGTATATCTTGTGTCTGGAAATTCTGGGTTTTTGCATAATTGTAACAATATATAATTTCTTTCTTATCCTCAATAGTTCGGTCTATCATCTTTATGGCTCTTCTTTAGCCTGTCAGTTTTTGTGAATTTTGTGGACTACAACTTCCTTCTACAACAGGGGTGCCATCCTTCCGCTGGGCCTGGCCTAGCCTCATTGCAGAAACGTTTCCGTACTTTGTGGATTCTACACTGTCATTTTTTTCCAGTCCTGGCACCAGTGCGCCTACGAGGATTGGGCAATTTTTTATCATGGGTCTTGCGCACCCAGCTATCTTTTTTTAATTTTTAGCCCACTTCTGTCCAAGATATATGCTATATAAATGCAGTATATATATATATATATATATATATATACATATATATATATATATATATATATATATATATATAAATACAGTATATATATATATATATATATATATATATATATATATATCAGTGTCATCTTGGTGAGATTTTGTGAAAGACAGGGTCCACCTTGAGAAGGTACTCTTCAAGACTTGAGGATGAATTCAATTTCAGCAGTACTACTCTCCCTTGCTTGCTGCCTTATCTCTCCATTTGGGCTAATTTTTGTTTTAATTTCTCCAAGTGTTTTGGGTTTCTAACACCATGACAGGAATGGACCCTATTCCTAAGTGAAACTATGATTAAAGTTCACAAAATTAGTATTGTTTCAACCTTTGATGTCAGCCAGAAGTGTTCTTCGCAGCACTCACAATGTGCCCAGTAATGACTCCTAAAATTCGTATGGGGTTGTATGTGTTGGTAACATATCTAAATATGATTGTAGATTCTTTTTTATAAGACCTGTTGCTCCTACTGCTATTGTAATTGTGTGGGTATCTTTTTTCTACATTGTTCTCATTTCTGCCTGCAAATCCTGATATTTTATGCTTTGTGTCTGTGCACAAGACACTCTAGTCACTGGGTGTGGCAATTTCAATGATCAATGCTACTTTTGTCTTCTTTTCATGGGCCACTATACCCAATTTTCTAACATCTATCTTTAGAACTGTTGGTAATGGGTGATCCCATGTGATGTAGACTTCATCATTTTCTATGATGCTTGGTGGTTCATGTTTCCAGTGTTTTTCAGCCACTTCAATACCATGATGTTTGTACAATTCCCCAGTGCAACAGTCTTGCCACATTATTATGCCTTTCAGTATACAGTCCTTCTGCCATTAGTAGGTCACAATCAGCAAAGAGGTGTGTCACTGTTTCCAATTTGGTTTCACAAAACCTACATTTGTCTGTTTCTCCCAAGTGTTCATTTGACTTTGTAAACCAACATATACATAGCTCACTATCTTGGGCTGACAATATTAACCTTTCATCTCTTGGTTTGAGTTTGCCTCTCCTTAACTATTCCTCCATTCGTTCCTGATCAACATGAGGTTCTTCCAGAATTTTCTATACTTGCAACTATATTTATGCATTTTCCACATTTCTTGCCTTCTCATCTGGTCCTTCACCTTATATTCTTTCTTTTGTTTTTGGGCACATTCAGTTGCTGCCTGATTTTTATCTACTTCTGGCTTGATTTCCATTCTTGCTTGAAATCGATATGCTTCTGCTAGATTAAGCAAAGAAGTCATCTTAGATTTATTCTTCTCCTGTTTCATAAATAAATTTCACTACATTTGGGTCTTGTGAGGTCAGCAGATATGTGAGGAGTCCCATGATTGGAGATTTACACCTGTAATAAATTTCAAGGAGTCCCATCCCTCGATTAAAACGGGGAATATATAATCTTAATAAGCACTGATTTTTATAAATCATTTGGTGAGCATGAAGCATCGTTCTTGCTTTCCTATCTAACCTATCCAACATGTTTTGGAGCCAGTCAATCACTCCAAAACTGTAAGTTAGGACCTAAAGAGCAAATTGGTTTATAGCTTGGATTTGCTCCTGAATGTCACCACTGTTGTCAGGACTAATTTAAGCCTTCTAAAGTATTCCTTACTAAGTTTTGTTCACATTTATTCATGTTTTATTGTTGATCCTTCATCATTTCCCAAATATTTATACATTCCCAGTTGCTCAAGTTCATTTATATCACATTCGTATCCCAAACTGATGTTTTCTTGGTGCTGCAGTTTTCCTGCTTTAAAGGTAGCTTTTGCACATTCATCAAGATCAAATGACATTCTTACATCATCTGGAAAAGTTTTGATAACTTTTAGTTGTTTTTTCAGTTTCTCATCTGATGAGCTATACAGTTTTAAATCATTGAAAAAGGGGAAAATGTGAAATCTTTACACGTTGTTGTTTTCTAGGAGTGAAATTATAACCATGGCCTAAGCTGTTAAGTAGATAGCTTAATGGGTTAAGGTGGTGGCAGAGTCACCCTGGAATATCCCCTTTTGAATTTTTATCCCTGGAATAATAATTTGTCCTCTGTCATGGCTTAATTCCAAAGTGGTCTGCCACTGTTTCATGGTCACTGCAATATAGTTGATCAGTGTAGGGTGTATTAAATGTGGGATACTATCAAATGTTTTTTTATAGTCAATCCATGCCATGCTTAGATTCTTCCCCTTTTTACAGTTCTCCACTATGACTTTATTTAACAACAAATAATCCTTTGCGCATATGACTTTTTTATCGCCCCTTTGTTTTACTGCCATAATTGAGTTTTTGTCTAAATGACTATAAGCTCTGTCGGCATCAATTCCAGTGTTTAGTTTATACTTTGTCAGAAGGCAAGTTATTGGTCTATAGTTTTAAGGGTAGCTTGCAGGTTCACTCTTAAGTAGGAGCATTGTCTTTCCTGTTGTTATCCAGGTTCAGGGTGCTCATAATTTATATCAATATTAATCATAATGCTTCTTAATCATAGCTAAATCTTCATGCAAAGATGTTCATACTTTGAACCAGAAGTTAGCTACTGCATCTGGGCCTGGGGTTTTCCAGCTAGAGGCTTTTCTTAACTTTGTTTCAATCTCTCTTGCTGTTACTTCATCCCATTTCATATCCTGTACCTTTAAACATCTTATTCTTTTTTTTACTTCTTCTATCCATTTATCATCTTTATTACGTTCCACATGATCTTCATAAATACTTCTCCAAAATGTATCTATTTCTTCTTCTTTTTTGGTGGTCTTTCAATTTCTTTTATCTTATTTCCCAGTTCTCTATAAAACATTTTTAGGTCATCAATAAATTGCTTATTTTGTACTTTTCCTTTATATTTATCTTTGTATCTTCTAACTTTTTCTGCCTGTGCTAAACATTTTTTGTTTATTTGTGACAGTGCATGATAGATCTTGGTCTGTTCTAATATTGTGCATTGCTTTTATCACATCTATCTTTTTTGCTATTTTTGTTGATATATTCCCTCTTCTATAGTCTTCTAATAGTGACAATTCTTGTCTTAATTGCTTTACAGTTTTCTCTATTCAATATTTCCATAATGGTATTTGATTTTTCCCCTTCCTTTCCCTCATTACCCTGTGTTCTTATGGTAGAACTTTATCAGTTGCTAATTTAGCTGCATGGTAATATATCCTGTTTACTGTGTTCATTTGTTTTATCAGACTTCTGACTTTTTGGCTTTTATTAACCTTCTGCAATCTATTTCTTTCATCAGTCTTGATATGTCTGTCTATGTCTATTAAATCAAGCAATTCTTCTCTTAGTTAATTTTCTTCCAAACTGAGGGCACATCCCTTGTTTTCCAGTTCCTGCAGGCATTCTATAGAAGGTTCTATAACATCTTCCTGTGGCACCTTCTCTTCAATTTCATCTTGGGCCATCCATTGCTCTATCATATGGGAACTCACTGGCCTTTCACTCCTCAACTTTGACTGTATCAAAGTTTCCAAATTTTCCTGCTCCTTCCCTTGCTGTCTAGCTTCAAGTGAATGTTTATACTGGTTTCCTGTGAAAGGCTCCAAATTATCTTCATATGGCACCTGACCCATTGCTTCCTATTCCACTGGTTTCCCTTTAGTTTGGATATCCATTACACTATCCTGTTGTGGTGCTTTCTGAATTAGATTTTCTTCACTAAATCCTTCACTTTGCAGGTACTCCATAACTTCAGTTTCTAGTTTTTTGACTTCTCCATTACTAATCTCCTTTTCTATTTTTCCTCCTTGTTTTCTTATTTTTGGTATTGTAAAGTTTTCCATGTCCAGATTTATTTTCCTGTATTTCTCTTCAAATATCTTTGGTGATACTCTTTTTGTATTGGTAAGTTTTGCTTTCACCTTTGCATAAATATTACACCATATTAAATCTCTTTCTTTCCCATGTCCATATTTCTTCTTCCCCAAATCCTTCACTTTGGAGACACTCCATAACTTCAACTTCTATTTTTTAACTTCTACTTTACTAATCTTCTTTTTTACATTCCATCTTTGTGATGTTATTTTTTATTATGAAATTTTCCATATCCGGATGCCTTTGCCTGTATTTGTCTTCAAATATCTTTGGGGCTGCCTTCTTTACACTGATTAATTTGGCTTTCTCCTTTGCATAAATATTGGACCATATTAAATCCCTCTTTCTTTCCCATGTCCATATTCCTTTTTTTATACTTTTCAAATATCTCTTGGTTTTGTTGTTTATATTTTTACACTTCCTCAGATGCTTCTTTTTCCAAACAGATCAAGGTTTCTTGATCTATATACTGTTTTTCACAAATCTATTGTATTAATGAACACAAATTTTCATTTGAAGCTTCTGACGGTTTTTCTTGCGGAAATATTTTTCTTTCCTCTAATTTCACTCTTAATCAGTTTGTATATCTTGTGTCTGGAAATTCTGGGCTTTTTGCATAATAGTAAAAGTACATAATTTCTTTCTTATCATCAATAGTCCACTTTATCGTCTTTATGGCTCTTCTTTGGCCTATCAGTTTTTGTGATTTTTGTGGAATGCTACTTCCTTCTACAATGGTGGGGTGTACTCCCCCTGGACCTGGCCTGCCCTGCCCTCTTTGTAGGAATGTTTCCCTATTTTGAGGATTCTACACTGTCATCTTTTCCAGTCCTAGCACCAGTGCACCTACCAGGATTCTGCACTATTTTATCCTGGGTTTTGCGCACCCAGCAATCTTTTTTAGTTTTTGACCTACTTCTGTCCATGATATATGCTATATAAATACAGTCTATATATCAGTGTCACCTTGGTGAGATTTTGTGAAAACAGGGTCCACCTCATGAAGGTACTCACCAAAACTTGAGGATGAATTCATTTGCAGCACTACTACTCTTCTTTGCTTGCTGACTTTTCATCTCTCCATTCAGACCCCATCTACAATGTGTATAATGTGATGCAATTAGAGGACTATGGCACTGGTGAACAAGTGGGGGATGACAAAACCCCCATAAAATTGGGGGATTTGGGCTATTGAAGCATGGATTCTCCTGCCATGGTTTCCTAGTACCTCATTCTCAATCATTTCCTGCAATTTGAGGAGGACTGGGTAAGAAGCTGGTATCACTACATTTTTTAAAAAGATACACTAGATGTGGTAGGAGAATTGTTTGAGTAGCTTTTATCTTACCCATGAACATTCCAAAGTTATACAATTTGGGTAGAAGGCTTTTGCACCTTACCTATCAAGTCTCCAAGATTATCCACAATTTTCTTATGAAAAGATGACCCAATTCTCTACCCCAGGTATGCAGCACTTTGCACTGTAGTTATAGAGCAGTTCTCTAGGTCATTGTGCAAATCCTCACATAATGTAATTACTGATTAGGACATGTTGCATCAGAAATCTAATGTTTCACTGGAATGCATCTAAAATCTTTCCCAGACACCCAGTAATATTTGTGCTTATCAAACTATAGTCATCTGTGAACATAGATGTGCACGGAGCCATCCAAGATAGATTGGGAGACAAATTCTTTTCTCCTCACCCTATAAGGTTATTCCTTCATAGATAATAAGAGGAGTCATGGGAAGCGGGGGCAGCCCTATTATGTACCACTTCATATTTTACCAAGTCCTATTAGGCTACCATTAAACAAAACTCTAAAAGAAGAGGATGAATATTGACTCACTGTCTAGCAGAGATGTAGCCAGGTTTTTTCAGTTTGTACTCTAAGGTCTAAAACTGCTACCCCCAAGTCATCTATGCTGCCCCTCCCACAATCATTTGTGCTTTCCTGTCCTCACATACATCCACGCTGCCCACCCATACATCCATGCTGCCCCCCCTCCCGCCATAGTCCATCTTCAAGCTAGTACATGGCTAGACAGTCATGGGGAACAATAAACTCCACTATTTTTTTTTGTTTGTTTTTTTGCAAAGGTGTGGGCTTGGACTCAATGACTGACAGTACTGTCAGCTGTGGTTGACATTAAGGAAGACATTTACTGGCAGTTTCAGTAATGCAACACTTTATATGCTGGACCACATGTGAGGGGGCTGACACTCCCAACCCTCCCAACAGGTTAAATACAAATTTAAAAACACTACAGTTCTAAGGAAAGTAGCTATTTTTAAGGCATAGTGTACTGGCAGGGAGGTTAGCTGGCAGCAGCACTCCCCACATTTAATATACCAACTTTGTAGAACAGTGCTGCAAAATCCTTTCTGCAATATAATTAACTAATTAATTAATACTGTTCAGCTCTGTTGCCAGACCATGCATCATGGTTTTAACACATGCAGTCACCAAATGATGTGCTGCAGCTTAATGTGGTTTTACACTAGGTAAATTTATGATCCATGGATGTGTCTAAAGTCCATTCTGATTAGTGTTAGTTGGGGTTTACTACTGCACATCCTAGGGATTTCTGTTCACAATTGCCTATGGCCACTAAATGCAATGCAATTAATCCTTGTTTGCATACTGGCTGGCAACACCATTCTGTCTCATAGGTTTCTGTTTAGGGTTCTATAACACTTCTTCAGGAAAGTTGATGACATTCTCTAACTTTCAGTAACAGTATTATACAATGACAAGCCCATGTCCCAGTACCTCATCATAGGATATGCCCAAACGTTTTTAGACATAATAAATAAAAAAACTGCTTGGATCAAATTGTTAACAAACCTACTAGAAGAAATAATATACTTGACCTGGTCTTTATGAATATAGCTTATTTGTGTACTATTCTCTTTCACCAATTAAGTCAGATTATAAACTTATATTTTCACCTTCCAAATTTCTAAACCCACTGAAACCAGTATCTCAGAATTCAAGGATTTCAAATGCACTAGTCTCAGCCAAATGATCAAATTGTATTATGAAGTTTCAAAATTCACTTATAGCAGCATCACCCCAGATGTTGCCTTGGCAGGTAGTTTCACAGAAGAATTCTATACCCACTTAGGTAAATGTATAGGCATTCCTAACCAGATCTAAATGTAATGAGAAATTCAAAAACAAACTAGCCTGGTGCAGTAAAGGGAAAATTCCTTAAAGTATCCAGCTAATCAAAAGACCCACATATCAAGGACAGTTCCAGAAAATTGACTGGCAATATGAAAAATACTATCAGGTTTACTAACACACCCCATTAATATAGACTCGCATCTGGAACAAGGACAATTACAAATCCTTCTTTAGCTGTGTTAGGAAACTAAGAGATGCCCAACAGTACTGTGAACTTATTCATAATGGCACTGCCTGCTCTGATCCAGCAGAAATTGCCAATATACTATCAAACAATTTCAGTGTGAATTTTAACCAGACATGACTAAACACTACTTATCCTTGATCTCTCTGACCTCCCCATCATCACTAAAGAGCATGTACTGAAGGTGCTCTCCAAGACTAAAAAGACTTTGGGGGGAATTCAGTAAGCCCTACACAATTTTTTTTGTGTACACATCTCAGTGCGATGCATACATGAGTGTGAAAGCTTTTAGATTCAGTAAACGCTGCTTAGCAGCAAGCAAGCACACACAAATAAGGTAAGTTCTGTGTAATGCAAATAACCTCATAAGTAGGTGAATTTTATGCAAATTACCCAGGTGGAGTGATCCAACAACAATAAAGGCATCTGTGTAGAGCCTGTGTCCATGTCTATATTTTACATGGAAATTTTCCACATACAGGATTGTCCATGGAAAGAAGGGGATATAAAAGTCCACAAATACAGACATAATTCCCCTGAAATTGTTCAATCACATAGAGTGATGTGTGAAATATGCATTTTTGATGTTTGAAAATGTAAGTGAATATGTAAAAATATTTTTTTGATGATTGTTGGCATGTTTACACTGTGCTCCACAGTATGCAAATATGCCTAATTGAAAATAAAAAAAAAAAAAAAGGGGAAAAAAAGTATTTTATAATACTTGTTAAAATGTACTATAGGACATTACATCAGGTTTATACAATGGTGCAATGGTGCTGTTGCCTGGGTTATATGGCTATGAACTGTGTAGCTACCAGACTGTCAGCATGGATATATATGCAAATTAAGCAAATTTGTTGAATCGGTAAAAGGAGTAACCCTGTTCCCAGATCCCTTCCGTTTAGGCTCCTACAGCATGCTGATATTACCACTGGATGTGGATGCCAGCAGGTGAGTGTATCCTGTTACTTTTAGGAATGTTTCAATACCAGGTGCTCGTGTTTACGTGGTACTCCGCAGAGCTGAGCATGTTCAATCAAAGACTAATGTGCACGCATGGTAGACTAGTAATGTCACAGTGATGATTTTTTTAGGAGTGAATAAGCTATGCTGGGTGATGCAGTGAGCAGCAGCACACCACTGACCAAAGTAGGGCCATTAAATGATGTTAATTACAATTTTGGCAGGTGAAATGCATAATAAGTAGCCAATCACACATGGTGGACCTACAGCAGACCTGCATAAAGTATGCATACACCCTACACTCTGTTTGTCCCTCAATACTCTGAACCATTGGAGCACTGACTTGGAAATTTTAACTGATGAGATAATGCTAGGGGCTGCTGCAGCTATACTACATCTGCATGTACTAGAGACTAAAGTCAGTGTGCTGGTGCTGCTGACAATAGGCCTAGGCTGAGAAGGAGAAGAGTGTTCATTCCCAGGGTAACCTTCCAGGAACTACATGAACTAGTGATTGTAGAGCACTACAGGGTGGATAGGAACATATTATAAGAGCTAACTTAGCTCTGCCATCCTTATCTCAGAGCCAGAAGCAACAAAGGGGAACCCATCCCAGTGGAAATAATGGTATGTGTCTATGGATACAGACATATATGTATACATATTCTATCAGTATCTCACTCTCCATATATATATATATATATACACATATACATATACATATATGTGTGTGTGTGTGTGTGTGTGCGTGTGTGTGTGTGTGTGTAATTTGTAAAGTGTAACACTAGATAGGTAGGGGCTTTAATCGCACTCCGGTCCACTTTGTGTGTGTGTGTGTGTGTGTGTGTGTGTGTGTGTGTGTGTGTGTGTGTGTGTGTGTGTGTGTGTGTGTGCATCCCCTTACATATCAAATGGGAATCTCACATTCCAATGGGCCTGCACTTTTTGGCCTTTGCAGGTGCTGCCAACATCCAAACCCCTCTCTTCCACAAGGTCTGCTGATGTCATATACCTTAACACTACTAATTGGCATGGCAATGTCAGACATAAGCTGTGGTGAATGCTGTAAATACTGTGATCTGTAGTGTGTAACACTAGATAGGTAGGGGTTCTAGTCTCACTCTGGTCCACATACTGTGTTTGAGTGTGCATCCCCCTGCAAATTAAATGTGATCACCACACTGATGTAGACAGAGGTGGGATTTTGCAGTATTTTGGCTGTTGTAGGTGATGCCTGGCTACAACATCCTGACCAGAACAAGGCCTGCTGATGTCATCTACCATGACATTACCTAAAGAAATGTTAATAGCACACTTGAGATGTGGCACATCTGTCAAGTACTGTGATTTCTAGTGTGTACCATTAGATAGGTAGATGTGCTAATCTAATTGTAGCCAATTTGAACTGTGTATGCTGTGCACTCTTCTGTTTATATGAATTGAAAGTGGAAGTATTCTCACTGTAGCCAGGTGTGTGTACAAATTTTACAGCATTTTACTTCAGTGTTTGGGATCATAGGATCTTTGGACAGTAGTAGTCTTATGGACGTAGGTGACATAAAGTTCTAGTTTTTGCACAATCAGCAGATATTGCCCCTGTCCACAAGGGACACACACAGAAGGGCTGTGGGGACATGACAGTCATCCATGCAATCATACAGATTGCATCTGTGAAAGGCCAATGAGGTGCACTGTTTGCCATTAGATGGGGATCTGTTTCAACAGTTTGTGACAGTGTGGTGCACATATCTCTCCCACTAGCATATATTATTGACGTCACATAACAGGTAATGAGCCTTGATAACATCCCAGGCTGCAGCCTACATGAAAACAGGCAGGTACTTGCAGCAACTTTAGGTACCCTATTCAACCAAAACTTGAGTACAGGCTTTGGCACAGTTGAGTTGAGGACAGCCACTGTCATCCCTTTGTACAAAGGTGGAGCGTCCACCGATTCAGCAAATTACAGACTCATCAGCCTAACCAACCTGATCTGCAAGGCCATGGGACAGGATATCATGAAACTCATTAACAAGGACATTGGCAAACTCCAAACACTTGATCCCACACAGTTTGGTTTCATCCGGAGAGGTCATGCCTGTTATATTTGGTTGATTTCTTTCAGACAGCCTCCAAAGCCGTGGACGAGTGGAAGACAGTGCACACTACCTAACTTGACCTGGGCAAAGCCTTTATACTATCGCCCAATTGGGTATAATAGATAAACTCTTTCAACTAGGCATCAGTCTGTATGTTACCAGATGGGTAGCAAACTGGTTCAATGGTAGAACCCACCTACTCAAAATAGAGGAAGCCACCTCAAGCAGTAGACCCTTAATGAGTGGTGTATGCCAGGGATCAGTCCTGGGGCCTATATTGTTTGGAATATAGTTTTCTGAGGTGCAAGCCAAAACCAGATGACTGCAAGCTGGCCACTGGCATCAATTTCTCTAGTGATGTGGATATCTCCAAGAGGGTCTCACCCAAACAAATGCCTGGTTCCAGAAATATGGCTTTAAACTGAATGCTAAAAAATGCCTCATCATCTCCTTTAGGGAGAGCGATATACCCATAAATTATCACAATAGCAACAAAGACCTAATCATCCAATCAGCTGTGAGGGACTTGGGCACCCAGGTTGATAGCAAACTGACTTTTCATCATTATATTGCCTCTGTTGTACAGAAAGCTTTCTACATGGCCCACCTAATTAGGAAGGGTATCTCATTCAATGACAAGGAGGTCATAACATCCCTTATAAGACCCATTATTGAGTAATATGGCCCTTTCAGTATGTACCTCACAAAGCACATGCAGCAGCTGGAGAGACCACAGAGGTTCTCACCAGTATAATCCAAGGCCTGAAACATCCAACCAACACAGATAGGCTAAAAGCCCTGTCCCTCTACTCAGTCTCATACAGACTCCTCAGACGTGGCCTCTGTCTAGCATACACAGCAATGTGAGACCCCGCCTTGATGGGACTGCTGCATACATGCAGGTCAAGCTCCACTTGAGTAGCCCACATGTGTGACCTCAACCTGGTCTGTGACATCAATAGGACTTGTTGGTGGGACAGATTTGTGTCCCAGAGACTCCCTCTCAATGTCAAGCTGAGTATCTCATTAACCCATTGTAAGCACAACCTGGATAACTGAATGGGGGACAGAAAATCCACCCCTGGGATTTTACCTGTGTCCCTGCTGGACAGATACATTGGGTGCTAACCTGTGTGAATACATGCTAAATTCATGGGCAGGCTTGAAAGGGACTCAGAGTCAATAGCATAGTAACTTCCTATGATCCTATGTCCTTACAGTGGGTAATACATGTACCATTCCACTCAAACAGTTGCAGCATGTCCAATACAGCAGGGTCACACAATGCCATGTATGCAAGGTGGAGATCACTTCTGATTGGTCTATATGACACAAGCTACAATGACAGTAATTGCACACAGTCCTCATAGGTCAGATACTGTAGACTTGAAGTTCCCTTGTGAGGAAAGTTTGTGTTGTGTCCAACTGCCGATGGTGCTTGCAAAGGTACATCAGAAAATGGCCATTGCAGTGAAATATTGGCATGCTGAGGGAAGAGTACACATAGGTTATAACCACAGTGTTATCAAGAGATAGTGCCCTCACTAATGACATGAGCATGATATACTACCAGTTTTACCCCTGTGGAGACATGGTGATCTATGGTAAAGTAGGTGTAAACCTGTGTGGCCAGGCCTGTGTGCTCATGTATATCACCCCTCAATATGTACATCAGGTGTGGCTAATGAAGTGCTACTTACCAGGAACATTGCTGTTACAGATGGAAATGATACTACATACACATTTGCATGGGGTTATGGCCATGAGTGTGTGAATAGGCATATGTGCATGAAGACCCTCTTGTTAGTGAGTTACCTAACTGGGAGATTGTATGACTGCTGCAAGTTTGCTGTGCCATGAGGTGCTTCTTGTCCTCCTGTCAGCTACAGACAAGTTTATGCAGTTGTACGGGTGGCACACCTTGCAGTGAGATGTGGATGTCCATCCATGCACAGAGAACGTGTTCAACTCTGTGGTCATTACCAGACAACACACTGGATGTTGTGTGACATGATGATGGAACACAGACATGTTTTCTGGTTACATACATGTACATTCTGACATACATAGGACAAGTGTGGGTACACACACTTTAGCCAAAGGTGCCCACCCCTCTGCAGTATACCTCAGATCCATGGTATGCAGACATGCACCATGAAGCTGATGATGGTCAGGCTGCATGAACTCTTGTGACATTCTGACCTGATAGGGATCACTGCCACTGTGGTGCTTCCTGAGCAACCTTGCATGTGTATGTCACCAGACATTGTACAGCATAGTGTGACACTGCAGCTGTGCTCCAACTCACCATCTGCTCATTACCCTACTGAAATGAAATAACCTTAGAATAGAAGGCATAACACATGCCACACTGTAATGATTGCTCTGATTGCTACTCAAAGCATGTACCTGCTAAAGGGTATGCCATGGCTAAAAGCCTTGGATGAAGTGGGACAACTATGTGAATGAACAAACAAGCTGTTGTCTGCACCTCATGTGGAGTTTGGTACTAATGTTATGCTTTTGGTGTGAGATGAGGTATCAAGGTTTAGGGGCATGGTACCCCAGGAGGGAGTGATTGTGCTGAGACCAGCTGTTGTAGTAGCCAGGCACCAGCAATTCAGGGGACCCCTTTCTTGTCAGCATTTCTCACAAGATAATTGTGTCAGAGCAGTTCACACTACTTGAATGGTGTGCATCTACAGGATAACTGTATGAACAGTGGCTACTTACCTTTCCTAGGGTGTACATATGAATCCCCCCAATGCTTGCCTATGGTCTCTACAGACACAGACATGTTGGTAGACTACCTTCCTGCAAACCATGCAAGAATTAAAGTCAATACCTAGTTGCACACAGGGCAAGTAGCATGCAGTGACAACTGGTGTCCCCAGATGTTTCAACAGTGTCACATTTATAGCCATAAAAACGCTTATGATGGAAATGATCACTAACAATGTAGTGCACCTGCAGACACTGGCCCAAATTCAGTTTTTGTTGTTTAAGGTCAGATCATGCCTACTCTAAGCTTTGTACCAAATTCATAGTTACAGAATGCAATGTATGAGGGGAAAATGACTCGCCCCTCCTACCAAGGCCCAACAATGCATTCATCAAAGGTTCCTGGGACTATCCCTCCTAGCCATTCCCTTCTCTACAGTCATGACCACTGTCAGTGATCTCAGACTGGCTACATTCATAGATGATTGCAAATAAGGGACTGGCAGTGTTTTGCATACAGAACCAACAGTTACTCAAAATGGGCTGACACACACATTCATTTGCTGTCAGAGCCACTGACAAATACTACATGGCAAGGTATTCACAATACTATACTTTTGGCAGTCAGCCATCCCCAGGAAAATACCTTATTGTCTTCTCACCTCCAATAGTTGACTCAGTAGGTAGGGACTTATGGACACAGAGAGAGAACCTATGGACACAGAGAGAAATGTAGCCTTAGACTTTCACTGGTCAATAAGATCTAGGACTTTATGCACTGTTGTAACCTATATAAAAAGGTATGGCATGTAAATCCCAGAATGTCATTGTTACACTTTATGTGGCACTCATCATACCTATCACTGAGTGCAATGACACCTGCAGTATGTAAATATACAGTCATATCTGACAGCTGTAACAGCCAGAGAGGCCCCACAGTAACCCAATACACAGTTTACATAACATGTCCAATGCACACTGTGTAAAGGCCAAAATTGTACAACATACTTTGGAGGAAAGGTGTATGGCTGCCATAGAGGGAGCTGTAAGCTCCCACTGCATGCCACCTGCACATCCAAGAAAGGACTAGTATGGGAAGTACCTGCTGTACTCAGCTGCACCTTGACTGTGGTATAAATAGGCCATGCTGAGGAGACAGGTATGTAACCATGACACTACATACTACATGTAACAGGCTCTCCATCCATGTGAAACACACTTATACTGTAAAACACATCATGTGAAAGTAACACAATGGGATGTCAAACAAGGCAATCATAACTGGATGAGGACAAATGTCTGTAATGGACACAGGTTTGTAGATGGGGCATCTCCTATGCCACGGCTTGTAGATGTGTCAGCTTCCAGAACCCTGCTTACACTTATGAAGGAAACCACATCATGTCAGAGATTACAGATACAGGAGTAGGCTGCATGACACCATTGTCCCTGTTATCCTGTGATACACATATGAAGCTATGGACCCATGCACCTCTACTGCTTTACTAATAATCCACACATACTGATGAAGTTCCCTGTGCAGAATGAAAGCACTTAATGCAGATTGCTTTTTTGTATATCAAAAGCTTTTTACTTTTTACTAAGATCAGAGTGATTTACTTGCCTTTATTGGGACCAGTGTGCTGGACTGGGAGTCTTGTGTGGATTATTAGTAATTTGTGGGTGTTTCACACAGTTTTCTTCCACCTCTACTGCTTTACCTTTGTGAAGACGTTTTGATTTAGTGCTGACATTCCTTCCTGTGCTCTGATGGTTACACATTTAGTGTAGCACTGTAGCCATAGGTGTTTCTCAAAAAATCCAGAATCTAACACATAAACACTTCTATGAGACACTGTTCATCTTGTAAGTATACAGCCATTACAACATCATTCAACTTAATCCACACAACATAATGTGGTGTACTCAGCACAACCACCAGCAGACAATGTCTGTCAGTCACCAGTACAAGTAGCATGTGAAAAGCAACAGTAGATTAAATGATTACATAGCAATTTAGGTAATCATACTGTGCATCAGATATATAGTTTCATTTTCCTGCATTGATGACAAGGATGACAGGGATGTGGCACAGGTATCATCAGTTGCACAGGGTGATGTGTGGTGGTGCAGGAGGCCATGGCTGACCCAATAGGTTGGCAAGTGTGTGTGTGAGTAAGGAAGGGAAGCAGGCAAGATAGACCATGGAATGTGCTGTGTGTGTCTGCAGGTGACCTGATTGTGACAGTGGTGTGTGAGTGTCTCCATGAACACAGTCAAGCTCAGTGCTAGCCCTATTTGACTGTATGTTGGATAGCTTTGAACCATGCATGGCAGAGCTGACAGTTCACTGTCTCTGCCCCCGAACATGGGAGCAGCTTCTGCCAGGAGTTGCACTGGCACTTCCATGGACAATGTCAGAAGTGACAGTACTACCTGAGAGTGACTGCTGTCTGCTGGGAACATGTCCTCCAAGGGAATGCCCAGGGCCATGGCCTGCCACATCTTGGTGTGGGCACCACACTCACCTCTGGGGTGCTAAATGTACCGCCAAGTACAGGAATGTGAGTGAGCATGGCCATGTGGACTCTCAGCTGATGTAGTTGCTGAACTACATCCATGGGTCTGACATTCAACTCCAACCAGACCTTCCAACACAGACAAAGACTGTTCCATGACAGATAATCTGTGATCTCTCTCAGACCACTGTCCTTCCACTGTGTCAGTCAGCTGATCGAGGGTATCAGCAATGCAGTGGAGAGTCAGAGATCTCAGACTGTACTGCATGCATACCGCTGAGCATTCATCTGGAGGTCCTTTTGGAAAGTACCCGTGTCTCCATGATGGCTGTAAACAAACGCTAAGTGACATGTGCCAGGACACCTGCAACAGGTGGTGGAAGGACAGCAGACCTCCTACGGGCATCCCTATCAATCCATCAGTGTGGAACCTTGCCATCTGTTTAGCTATGGCCAGTATCAACACTCACTGCAGCCTTAGTACCCACACTTTCCTGTTCAATGTCCTCACCATCTGACTGTCCAATATATGTGGCCTCAGAGGACTGGGTATGCATAGGCATACTGACTGCACACGGTGATAATGAGGGCAGAAGATGGATGTCAACCTCTGTTACAGATTCAGCCCCTGAACCCCCAGTGCCTCACTTTGGCCACCATCATCATCAGAGTCTGAACAGATACTGACATCAGGTTGTGAGGGGGGACAGAAACCAATCCCCCTGGTCACCCATGATAAAAAGGTAAAAACGGTACATTAGTACATGCACTACTATGCTCTACAGTACCATCTTGCAATATATGTTAAGCTGTATACAATTCTGTCAGTATTACAGACTTGTCTAACCCCTATTCTCATATCCCAGAATCTCAGGACATTACTTTCTAAAAAGCGTCTGTAGTTGCTTGTAAATAATAAGCTCCTTATTCGAGAATCTCATAAGCAACAATGATGTACACTGCTGACTTTTGTTATTACTTTGCACAGTCGACACATAAGGCAATCTGAACTGTCCTACAAATACTGAAAATCTATCAGTGCGGTCACAACTACAAGGCATATGTATGACTGTAAACCATGTTCCAATGGTAAAACTCTGTGACATGGCAATCATGCAGACAGTACATCAATCCAGATGACAGGCCTGGGATGACACTTTAGCAAGTACAATGCACTCAGTCTACATCTGTATCACATCAGTGGCATGCTAATCAGGAGAAGGATCATGGTTGAATATGATTCCTGATGGTCCTGTGAAAAATTGAAGAAGAGGTAATATAAACAGCAACCCATGTTGCATTATGACAGATTAATACATCCACATATATTACATTTACAGTACATATTATGTTACTTGGTATGTAGGTCACAATCTGGGCATGAGATTCTCACTACAACTAACTTCCTCTCACCACCTCCCCAAAAAAATACCTGCCACCCACAGAAAAGTATGTACAGTGTGAAACAGCAAATGCTGCAGTATTCGAATGCTTTTCCAACTAAGCATACCTGGATGCTGGTCTTGTGTGTAAACAGTGGCACCCACATCCACAACATACCACATGATGGATGCATGGGAGCTGTCTTGTGTTCCTAGGTTTGTCAGGAATTCCTCTGTGGTTGACAGTGGTTGTTCCACCTCAGGCCCTCCACCAAAGACACTATGATCCCTGGCCACATCTTCTGCTCTTCTGTGGGTGGAATTTATCGTATTTGTGGCACAGTGTCACACCTGCTCATATGTCCTGCTCAGTTGTCCAATAGCATTCACATTGCAAACAAGGTCAGCCAAAAATACTGCCCACTCTTCCCTGTCTGTCCTCTCCCTGGACAACAGGAGCTGGTGAGACTAATGCTGGGTGTCCACTATAGTGTCATCCTTGTCCTCTGTAAAAGGGCCCTGGCATCTCATATACATATCATCTGAAAGACTACAAAATGAGAACATATATCAGGATCACATATGAGGCAGTATAGTATGTAGAGATACAGTAATAACAGAAGGCTACTAGTAATCTATGCTTGGTTACACATCTCATATTTGACACCATGCAAACATAGTAAGGGTGTGGACGTGAGTAGGATAGTGACAGTAATCTTCTATCCCTGCTTCTGCTATGGTAGATTCTGTTTTATGGTCACACAACCAACACAAAAGTCCATTACGTTGTGGCCCATATGTGTAAACCTCCCTGATAATATGTAAAACAAGCACTGCCACACAAATAGCAGTGTAGTATTTCCACCTCTATCAACATGAGAAAGTGGTTTATAGGTTCATAAGTAGGTAATAGGCTATTGGCCCGAGGACCTACGTAAGCCTAGCCAACAAGGTTCCCTGGCTTACGCCACCCACAAAAGTTATTTTCCTGTGCCACTGTCAAGCAGAGACACACGTCTATTTCCCATCCACTCATCAAGATTTTTCTTGAAGAGTGCTAATGAAAAACTTTGCTTGACATAGATGGGTAGCCTGTTACAGAGTATGGGAAGTCTCTGGGACAGGACTCTATCCCTCCAGCATGTCCTGTTTATTGTGGTGACAAGGTTTAGGTCCCTAGAGCATGTAGCTCGGAGGGATTGGGATTTCATTAGGTGTAGCATGTCCAACAGCTTTGGGTTTGACATAACTTTATATGTTAGGCAGAGATCACCTCGAAATAGGCAATAGGCTATGGAGTAAAGCTGGAGTTTTTTGAGATGGTCAGTGTAGGGGATCTGTTTGAAGCCAGTAATCCTCTTTGTGAGGTACTTCTGTGGCCTTTCTAGCTGCTGCAGATGTCTTGGTATATCTATTTAACAGAAAGCATTCTACCCATACTGTGCACTAGTTCCTCTGTAGGTGTAACCCATCTACAGATCAATGACATGTCAGAAGTATAGTTCCATGCAAGGCTTATAGCTGTAATCACCATTCCCCTTAAGTACATGCATCATGTTGGAAACAAAATGGTTGCATATGTAATGGAGTACAATACTCCTCTGTTGAACAATACTGATATATAGATGTGGAAATGAGTTGAATATAAAAAGTAACTCTCATACTCAATGTTTTTCCTAGTTAGCTGTTTGCCTTTTTAACAATGCTCTGTATTACTCAGTGATTGCATCAAAACTAAACTTTGCTTCTGAACTGTGAATTGTAGCCAGCATATCTACTTTGCATTATAATCAGTCAGTCCCTTGCAACCACTGAACAAGATATAAGGCCTCAATGTACATTACAACCCCTTTCTCTGTGTTGGATTTGAAAATAGTGGGGGACAGATCCTACGTCTTGGCAGAGAGGATGTCTGTAGCAGCTACTATTTACATACAAATATGTGTGCTAGAGGCTGAAGCTGAAGGTGATCCTGGAGGCAATAGGCATAAGCGGAAAGGGTGAACACTTTGCAGGACAACAAGCTGTAAGAGTAAGTGTAGGACCTGTGACAGCCTTGTTTTATAGGCCTAGCCGGATTTAGCATAGCCATGCCACTGGGAAGTAAGGTATGTGTATCAGGTAAGTGTGTCAGCCAATGGTATCAGTAAGACAATGCAAGCCAGAACACTTGGTGTGTCCTACAAAACAGGTAGGTGTACATTAACCATGATGTCAGGCAGGTGGACAACTGCCAGATCATGTGTTATGACATGGTATTCCCATTGAGTGTGTGCTGGAAACCCTTGCGTCTAACTCAACCACCATGTATGTATGTTACATGCGCATCTGTGGTTGTCTGTCATATAACCAATGAAACATTGTCAGCTTCAGTGTATTACTGGGGCACAATTTCAGTATGCACTTAAACATCCAGTAGGAAAGCAACCTAAAGCATTACCTGTTGCACTAGGAGTAGGATGAGAGTGGTCCTATCTGTATGCCTTTGCCCTCTGTAATATAGATGCAGACTTTCCAACTGCACTGCTTTGGGTGGCTAAATAGGTGATCAGACAGATATACATATCATACTTTATAATATTGATGATTGATGGCCACATACATGTGTTTTCATTTGTAGACACAGCTGTACTTGAACCCAGGACCACATACATGTATTTTCATTGGTAGAACAAGCTGTACTTGAATCCAGGACCATGTGTACCAAACAGCCATTTGTACAATGCATTTTACAGACTGAGCTACATAGTTAGTGCTATAGGAAGTAAATTCCTACATGCTATAGTTATCATTCCACAGTTATCTGCTGTTAAATACCACACTTACATGTATTAGTATATGTATGGCTTTAGTGTGCTGTATTTGCATAACAGAGTCCTAATTAACATCCTCTTTTCATTAATGTTTTAGCAAGTGTGTTCTTACATGTTGTAGATGTAACTGCAGGGTTACCTGTTATCAGCTCAATTACATCTAAGCTTATGTGTGTGCCTTTATAGTGATATATTTGTGTACTAGAGTGCTAATTGCAGTACTATTTTTGTACAAATATTTTAGATGTTTTGCACCATGTGGTGTGATGCACCACACCACTTAAACATGCTTAATGGGGAACTACAGCTTTACTATGTTTTGCTAAAACATGTTTTTATTAGCAGCTGTGTGGCTTGGTGGGATGATCTAGTTGTTTTGCAGGTGTGATGGTCATCGGTTCAAAATAGGATGCAGATGTACATTTTGACTGTGCATAATATTGTTCCAAAAGCATATATCAGTACAGAACTATTTAGCATATTTAAGCAATGCAGCACACCATGCCGGGTCGCACAAAACTTCTTTAAAGAAAAGAAAAGTGGGGAGATAGGACAGTGGTGAAAACAGGTGCAAGCAGGGGGAAAATATAGTGAAAGGCAGGTAGGCATGTGCAGGATGGGTGTAGGAAAGAATCATAGCTATTTCTTCATCAGCAAAAACTGTGCATTTTAACTGATCTTTTAGCTGAATTTGGACTGTTACTCCCCCAGTGAGAGTTGATGACAGCTTAACTACATTGTCAAGCCAATTGTACCAAATTACATGTGCCCAGTGGACACGTGTATGAAATGGAGAGCTATGTATGGGGTGCTATATATTTTTTTTTTTGGGACAGGTGCCCATTTTTTTATTTTTAAGGTGAGAATGGAATGTTGGGAAGGAAGGAACAAAGGTACATGTGGGGTAGGTAAGTTGGGAAGTGAGGAAGCTTTTGCAGACAGACAAAACAGCAGATGGGGTTGGTGTGAGACACAAGAGCAGCAGAGCACCTTGGATATGGAGGGTGTTGTGGAATCTCAGTCTCAGGAGCATCCACAAGATAGCAGTGCAACTCAAGTCCTCACCCATGGGACTGTAAGCAGTGCTCCTTCACTACTCCTGAGTTGACAGTGGTGGAGGCTATCATCCAGGGTGAGGCTATCCATCTGGCACAGGTGGGCTCTGACAGTTCGATGGAACAACCTGCGCACCATACCTGAAATATCTTCACGGGTGACAAAATCACCCCCCTCCTCCACTGCTCCCAGATGGGGGCCCAGCCCCAGCCTGTGGGGTGGAACTACCGATGCTGCTTGTAGTGTAGGGGCAGTAGAGGGGGCACCACCATGCTGCAGCCCAGATGTGCTGGGCCCTTGTGCCATGGCCGGGGGAGCCAAAGTAGGTGGATCAACTGGAACTGGCCTACCTTGTCATGCTGTAGTAAATTAAATGTAAACATAAGGTAAGATAAGTAATTACCAAACAAATGTTAGCATTAACATAATGGAAGATAATATTGATTTGTCAACATACACATTAAGGTATATTATGAGAAACACACCAATAAATAACATAACAGTAAGTATGTTAACAGCAAACCAGTATTAAATAACCCATAAGGCTAACATAACAGTTAGTTTAACAGAATATATTAATATTATTTCATAATAATAAATAACATTAATAAATTAAAGAGGGTAAGGGGTGGGGAGAGAGAGAAAAACATGCCATTAGCCAACTTGCAGATTATATTACTACACAGACTACTAATACATACTTCTACAGGTGTGCAGTGACAGTTGTGAGTACAGTGACTCTGATTCTTGTACAGATGATGTTGCATGTACATACCGCTCAACCTGTTAGCATGAGACAGTACGGGCCAAGCACTAACAAATGCAGGTACACAACTACAGGGAACTGTTTCACATACTGTGCTCATACATTACCACCAAGGTGTTCTGTAAACAGATTTACAAATAAATTGCATTCCCTGTAATCATTTATTTTCTAATCAAGGACCAGACAGCTTGGGTAGTTGTCATTACATTACAAAAAATCATGACACTTGAGAGATATGTTCATGTACATTAAGTAGGCTAGACAGCCGGTCATGTCTTAGTTGGCTGGCATGGGAGTAGAACCCACAAGCTCTGACTCCAGAAGACGTGCACTTAATTTAACAATTGGTTGGAGTCAGATTAGAACACACATGCAGTGAATACAGCCCTACTGCAGTCATTTGAACACATTATTTATCATAGTACAATCCTGATTTAAACTTTATTGTTATTGTTCCTTAGAATCTGTCACTTATACATGATATCTGCCCAGAACGTGAGCTCTCTTACCCTTATACTTTGTTCTTGGAGTGGAAGGAATAGAGAGCATTATTTGACTGAAACTGGCCAGAAGACCATCCTGAACCATACTGTGGGTAGTGCACTACATTTATTGGGCAATTATTTATGAATTCTTTATTAATTTCCTTTTTACAGTTGGCTGGTGTCACATTAGAACACACATGCAGTGAATACAGCCTTACTGCAGTTATTTGCACACATTACTTATCAAAGCACAATCCTGCTTTAAACTTTATTGCTGTTGTTCCTTAGAATCAGTCACTTATACACATGATACCTGCCAAAAACGTGAGCTACCTTATCCATATACTTTGTTCCTGGAGTATCAAACCATTATGCATACCAGTTTTGAACAGATTTAGCTTGTATATTAGTAAAGTAGTAGCAAACATACTTGCATACTTGTGGAGTTTGCCCTGCCCAAGCCTCTTGGACCCATGTGTCCAGGGTTCCCCTCTTCCTCCACTTCAAGTCATCATAGTGGTGATGACACAGCTCACCAGTGTGGGGATACCAGTAGCACTGGTAAGATCCCAGGTTTCAGCTTTACATCCACCGATCCAGAAAATTATAGACCCATCAGCCTAACTAGCCTGATCTGCAAGGCCATGGAATGGATTATCATAGACTTCATTAACAAAGACATTGGTAACCTCCAAACACTTGATCCCACACAGTTTGGCTTCATCAAGGGGAGGTCATGCCTGCTAAATTTGTTCGACTTCTTTGAGACAGTTACTAAAGCCATGGATGAGGGGAAGATGGTGCACACCACCTACCTTGACCTAGCCAAAGCCTTTGACACTATTCCCCACTTGAGAATAATAGATAAACTCTCTCAACTAGGGATCATTCCATATGTTAATAACATAATGATGGGTAGCAAACTGGCTCATCGATAGAACCCACGTAGTCAAAATAGGAGAAGGCACCTCAAGCAGTAGACCTGTGACAAGCGTCATACTCCAGGGTTTGGTCTTGAGGTTTTTGCTATTTGAGGAACACTTTTCTGAGGTGCAGGCCAAAACCTGTGGGCTATGGCTGATCAAGTTTGCAGATGACTGCAAGCTGGGTGCTGTCATCAATTCCGCTAGTGATGTGGATATCACTCAGACAAATGGCTGGTGCCAGAAACATGGTCTCAAGCTGAATACCAACAAATGCATCATCATCCCCTTTGGGGAGAGTGACTGTCCCAAAAATTATCACATTAATAACAACATACTAAGCACTCAATCAGTTGTGAGGGATTTGGGTACCCAGGTTGATAGCAACTTGACTTTTGACCACAATGTTGCTTCTGTTCTACGGAAAGCCTTCTACATGGCCAGTTACATATTAGAAACCCGAAAGATCTAAAACAGGAATGTATGTACATCGACACATAAAGGTCGATGTACATACACAGCAAAACACATAAACGGTGAAAATCAAAATGCCGAGCATGTTTCCTAGCCAGCAGCATGGTGCTGGGGATAAGGAAATATATCCTTTTCCCCACTGTAGTGCAGTGTTGGAGTTGGTATATTTAAGAAGGGGGTGTGGGGGGTGCAGGAGGGCTTGCTCCCCTGCATAAGCATGTTAATGTATTTTTTTTTGTACTTACCTGTGTGGGGCATTTTGCTGACGAAACACGTTTGGCATTTTGATTTTCACTGTTTACATGTTTTGCTGTGTATGTACATCAACCTTTATGTGTCGATGTACATACATTCGCATTTTAGATCTTTCAGGTTTTAATATCGACCCTACATACCCCACCTCATAAGTAAGGGTATCTCATCCAGGGACAAGGAGGTCATAACATCCCTGTATTCTTCCCTTATAAGGCCCATTATTGAGTACAACACCCATTTCTGCATGTACCTCACAAAGCACATGCAGCAGCTTGAGAGACCACAGTAGATTCTCACCAGAAGAGTCCAGGGCCTCAAGCATCTACCATACACAGATAGGCTAAAATCCCTATCCTTCTACTCAGTTTCATACAGACTCCTCAGAGGTGACTTTTGTCTGGCATACAAGGTGTTCATGGACCCAACTTTGATTGGACTGCTGCATATCCACAAGTCAAGCTCCAGTCGAATAACCCACACACACAGCCTCAACCTGGTCTGTGACATCAACAAGACTAGTTGGTGAGACAGATTTGTATCCCAGAGACTCCCCTGTCTATGGAATAGACTCCCTCTCCTCATCAAGCAGAGTACCACTTTACCCCTTTTTAAGTGCAACCTGAATAACTGGATGGGAAACAGAAAATATACCCTTGGGATTCCACCCATATCCCTGCTAGACACGGGCATTGGATGCTGATTTGTCTAAACATGGGCTAAACTCTTGGCTAGGCTTATAAGGGCCTTAGGGCCAATATCCTAGTAACCTCCTATGATCATATGATCCTTTATATTCTGTAATTTCCCCTGCAGCAGCCAGGGTTCATAGCTGATTACCAGGACTCCAACACACACTCTAGACTCCTGCACACCCCACCTCTGCACCTGAAAGTACAGTCTATCACCAACACTGCCATGTAAATCAACAGGTTACTAAGGACTCCAATGAATGGTGTAGAATTCCAGCCTATTGGCCTTAATATAGGCTGCATTCCCACCCTTACACGTCATACTATAACTTTCAATAAAGTACCACATTACTGAGCATCACACAAACCATTTTAGCAGAGCTAAGCATTGCGCAAACTTGCACAGCCATGTTTCAGTGGAGCCAACAATGCGCAAACAAGAATAGCCATTGACCATGTTTAACAGTGTTAAGCATCACACAGCTTTTCCAAATGTAACAATTTTGTTTTTGTATTAAACCACCATTTAGGTCACCTCACCCATTTTCACAGCATGAAATTGGAAAAGGTATGACTGCTGAGGACTCGAACCCAGGACCTACTACACCTTAGGCCATGACTCAACCTATTTAGCTACTTGGATAGTGAAAGAACCAGTATACCTTCACATATACTACTAAGGTACCTTTTAGTATTGACATATTTTCATTTAATCCAGGGGTGGTGTGGGCACCTAATTTCAGCTGCCATAATAATTCCTTATATTCTAATAAAACCTCCTACATACCACCTTGGGATCTTTCCTGTTCCAGTATCACAAAGTGGAACTTATGAAAATCATTATAAACTATGTTAAAAGTCATAACACTAAAACATTTTGAGAGATTTAAAGTAGTATGAGCACAAGAATGTGTACCCTGTGGGTAACAAGAAAAAGGATAGGTTTAATAAGAATGTGATGGTTACTTATATTCCTTCGTCAAATATAGTTAACCATGAAGGTACAATTTCTGAAGGGCCTAATCTTAATCAAGATAGGGTGGATGAAGTCAGCCTTTGTGATCCTTTAGAGTTTCCACTCCTGCATCATTGAAAAGGATAGCTTGATGAGCCAGGAAAGGGGATTATCACTGCTATCCTCTCAGACAGAATGTTCCCCTTGTTTCTCAACTAGTGTGGAAAACACAGTGGGAAAGGAGAAGAACTTAATTTTAGTGGACAGAGTTTGTCAGAATGAAGGGATGGTAGATTCCAATAATTTTTTAAATATTTTTAATTATAAACACTTGGGGATTAATGACAATTATTTTCCTTATTTCAAAAAACATTTAAATATGTTCCTAGATGTTATGATTTTGATTATGTGGACACTTTGCTTGAACTGAGGCTATTTATAAGGAAATTGAACCTACCCTTTTTGTAATAGTAATACTGGTGAACAGGTTTATCAGCCAGTTCTAACCCATAAAAAGAGAACTATTTTCAATCCACCATTAAATTCTATTTTATAAGTTTTTGAATGAGAATGTGAAAGTCAAATTAAACAGATATATTGGGGGCAGATGGAACATATAAGAGATAAAACCTTATGGTTTAAGAAAATAAACTACTGCAACAACTAATTAATGATAAAGCCATTCATGTAATAAAACCTGACAAAGGTGGGGGAATAGTATTATTTAATGCAGAAGATTATTCAGAGGTTATGTTAAATTTATTGAATAGTGAAGGAACATAGTTATAGGCATCCAAGAACGAGGTTAACATAGTCTATAGATAGATTGATATTACTGCTGAAGATGAATTATTTTAAGGATGGATTATGAGTTTGGACTACAGTTTTTTGCAGAATAAAAACTTTACATTCCAAATATATTTGGTATTCCAAAGGTTTGCAAGGATGTAATACACCCACCTTTTAGACCTATAGTTTCAGCACAAAATCCCAAACCCTGTCCGCTATCAGTATTTATAGGCTATGAGCTTAAGCCAGTATTTGGGATCTCTGAACACATGTTGAAAGTCACCTGGGACCTGTTGAAAAGGCTTAAGCAAGATATTTAGGATAATGAACTATATTTTTTGACTATAGATGTGGTCAACTTGTTCACTTGTATACCCTAACATACATGGCACAGTGATGCAACAGTAACATTGTCGCCTCACAGCAAGAGGTTCTCCAGTTCAATTCTCAGCTGGAGTGCCTTCTGTGTGGAGTCTGCATGTCCTCCCTGCATTCATGTGGGTTTCCTCCGGGTGATCTGGTTTCTTCCCACATTCAAAGCCATGCATCTGGAGCGTTTCTCCCCGGGCCTCCACTGAAAATTGGCTTAGTTCCAAGTCAGACTTTCCCAGTTAACAAATGTTAAATAAATAAATAAATACAGGTCTTGATTACTTTCATGATTCCCTTATTGCATGTCATTTTTAAGTACTGATAAGGTTAATTTATTAATCGATATGAGGGGACTGGTTTTCAATATATTTTTTTAAGGCAAAATATATAAACAGACATTAGGGGTAAAAATGGGGGCTAGTTGCACCCTAGTTTTTTGCTAATTTAGTCTTAACATCTTGGGAGAAATATTATGTATTCACTTCTGAATTTTATCAATTTTTTTAACTTTACCTCAGATTCTTGGACAATATATTTATTTTATGGAAAGTGTATTTACATGAAATTGGCGAGTTTATGAAATAGATTAATAAAACCACAGATTTTTTTCAAATTTGCCCATCATGCTGATTAGAATGCAATTAATTATTTGGATTTCACCATAAGTAAGGAGGAACTAGGATTTGTGTCTAATATTTTTCGTAACCTACATTTAGTAACATTGATTTACATTTTGAAATGTTACATTCTTATAGTCAGAAAAAGAGCCTGGTAAAAGGACAGTTAATTAGAGTATATTGAATGGTTTCTGATGGTTGGCCTTTCATGATAGACATGTTCCTTGCTAGAGGATACCCAAAGGAAATGTTGGGTAATATCAGTAAAGAAGCAACAATTTAGAAGTATTAAACATTCTTCTTTGTTAGGTAACAAACTTGTAAAAAAACAAAATGATATTGTTAGAGAAAAAACATTTGAAAGGACATTACTTCTAATCTATAATAACTATTTTGGTTGTATTATGAATATTATCAAATGGAAATGGAATATATTAAAAGGTGATGAAAAAAAATACATTTGGGGAAAGATCCACAGAATGTTTTTAAAACGGGGCATGAAAAAGCAATTCTTTTAAGATTTAGAATGTTAAAGGTACTAGAAACTATGGGATATGCAAACAGTGCTTATAAATTTTAGAAACAGATAAATTAATTTTGGATAATGAGTTTAACTCTGTTGTGTATCCTAAATCAGGTAATTGTAGAGCTACACAGATTATATATTTAGCTATTTGTACAGCATATACATGTTTTTTTATGTTGGAAAAACAGAAAGGGCTTTAAAGGTTAGGCTTTATGAACATATTTATGAGATTAATAAATGTAATGAAAACAATGCACTTTATAAGCACATTTTAGTGAGTAATGATTTTCAGAAGTTCAACTTTGTGATAATTGAACAGGTAGTGAAAGATCCCAGGGGTGGTACATGGGAGGTTTTATTAGAAAATAAGGAATTATTATGACAGTTGATATTAAGTGGCCATACCACCCTTAGATTAAATGAAAACATATCTATCATTCTGGTGTTACAGTTATGAGCAGCAAAATTGTGATCATTAGTTTTATATTATTTATATAATAGCATATATTTAAGTTTACATATTGAATTAAAAAATGCATAGAGTTAGGTTATATTTTATAAATGTGTATGATTTTAAAGAACTGGCAATTAAATTAGCACTTCCTGATCTGTTAATTTAGTTCTGAGGATGTTCCAGTAACCAAGGAGATGAAAGTGCTTAACTAGTTTGAACTTAAATGCAATTTTCACATCTTTTGGCATTTTATTGGCATGTTGTAGCAATGGTTCTTGTTGGATTGACTCATTGGTGAGTTTTGTTTTAGTACAATTTTTTTTTTTTGCCGTTCAATAATTTTCTGGACTATATGCCATGTTGTCCTTCATAGATCAATTCTAAATTACAGAATATATAGTTAAGCATTGTCCACCACTCAAAGTATCTTGAAGGGCAATGAGATGTCATCCTTTTCAATTAGTCTTCTACTGTCTATAGGGAAAAACTTTAATTTTAGAAATGCTGGCCTTTTTTACTAACTTGCCAGTGTTTCTTGATAAAATTGATGAAATTTGGAACTAGCCTTGAACAACTAAAGCAGATGAAGTAATTCAATCAAGCTGTTATTGGAGTTGGTTTAATCTAAATGTTTTAATTGCTCACTTTTGTAGCTAGGTTTGTAGGCAGATGAAATTGTGATTCAGAATATTCTTTCTCATCTACTTCTATTTTCCAACAGTGGGAGGAAGGATATGAATATGTTTTTGACATCCCTAAAGCAAAGAATAAAGAAAGTGCACATGGATATCAATGTGAACATGCTTACACTAAACTATTATACCATTATATGGCCACAGCATAATATTTTAAACAATTTGGAGATGAATAGTCAAACTCCAGTGCACTGTTTTTTAACTGTTTTGTCACTACCTTGAAGGTTTATTCCTCAGAAAACATACTGAATTACACTGTTAATCAATTGCAATGAGATTCATGGTTGGTCTGTGTATCTTATCTATTACCATTAAGAATTTTTTTCTAATAGGATTTTTCTCCTGTTTCTCCCAGCAAATAATAGAAATAGCCTGACTGCTCCCTTAAGTATACGGAATATTTGGAACTCGTTTGATTATTCCAAATGTTAAGGATGTTCTCAGAATAGTGTGGTTTGTGTCACAGCTTTATGGAATTTTCCATTAGGAGAATAAAGCACTTTCTTGCTTGCCTTTAATTTTTGCAGAAAGACCCATGTGGTAATCAGCTGTGATCCTGGAAGTTATCCATGTTGGTGCAACCTGGAAGGGGTCACTCTGACCCTAGTTATCACAGCTAAGTTTCATTAGTTGAAGAAGACTTACATCTTGATATGATTGCTTATTTACTCTTCCAGACAACATGGAAACACGAGACACATATTGAGTATTACTGAATGGGTGAGCTGCAGTAAAGTCCTGTCCTTTTTTTGGTCCCTGATTTTGATGTCAGAAATCCTTTTCTTGGCTTCTTGGCCTTCCATTTTTTTTCTGGTTTAAAGGCTTATTGTTTCCCTAAGCTTTTCTCTGATCTTCAAGTTAAAGGATCTGTAGGGTGTTCCATTTTGCCTTCCTATCTCTAATAATTTAATCTCTGTAAAAGGTTCAAGAAGAGGTGTCTACTTCTCCTATTATTTATTTTAGTCTTGGAACTTGTGTCCACTTCTCCTATTTGTTTTAGTTTTGGAACCAGTGTCCATTTTTCCTATTTGTTTTAGACTTTGAATCTTCTAATGTCAACTTGCAATGTTTACTTACTAGTAGGAGCAAATTGTCTGATACTTGTTTACATTTGACCATAAATTTAATTGCAGAATACATCTTAATTACCATCCACAGCTCTGTTCTGGGAACCTCCTAGAAATTTTGATTGTATATCAGAAATATCTATTAATTATGAAATCAGTTTAAAGACGCCATCTGTTCTACATGTTAACTTCTCTTCCTCTGCTGCATGGCACTGTATTTTCCTAGCTAGCTAATCTATGATTTGCCACATTACTTGGGATGAAGCTTTCTTTGTCAATCTTGTACACTCTATTAAAACTATGTCAAATGTTAGATACAAATTTAGATTAAAATAACAGTGGCTAGCAGCAAAAAGAGAGACAAGTGGGCAATTGAATAACAACTTAAAATTATTATTTTAGTCAAACTGACTTATCCACTTACAGATTCTCATGTCAGCGCTATCTATGTATTATCCCTGATGACAAGAGGTGTCTAAGATTTTCTAGTGGCTACTGTGACTCAGAGTAAAAGTAGATGCTATGAATCTCTGCAATGAGGAGAAAATTCAGTTCACACTTGTAAGTCTACCAACTAGCTTCTATGCAGCATATTTTATTTCCTCTGGCTTACCAAAAATATCAGTGACACTGGAAGGTAGCTAATGTATAAAGACTTTACACTTGATAGAAGAAGAGTGAGGAATGCTCCATTTAGGATGGTAATATAATGGCATGGCATTTTCTTCAGTGGAAGAAGGTGGTTAAACTGATAAAAGTTTTTTTTTTTTTTTGCACCTTGGCTGATTATGTGATGGAAACACTGAATTAAGTTTTCATTAAAAAAAGCCAAATTTGAATTTCAAATATCATACCATTCTCTGATAAGGCATACCATTGAGACAATTTCAAAACTGTTCAAGTCCTGAAAGGTTTAGTGGATCTACTTCAGTATGCAGTTTATTAAAGGCAATCATTTGTTTGCATTCCATTAGGAGTTCTAAGTCTGAGCCAGAATGAGTGGCTTACATATAATAGAGTTACATCATAGGTTCATAGGTTAATAGGTGTCTACTAGGCTAATGGCCCAGGAACCTTTACAAGCCTAGCCCATAGAGGTGCCCTGGAATTGTGCTGCCTGACGTTAGTTCCCAGAGCCTCTATCAAGTACAGCCACTGGAGTGATCCTTGGGGTGAACTTTCTATTTCCCATCCACTCATCAAGATTTCTCTGCAAGAGGGCCAGTGAGGTGCTCTGTTGACATGTATGGGAAGTCTATTCCAGAGCATGGGCAGTCTCTGGGTTATGAACCTGTCCCTCCAGCATGTTCTGTTGATTGTGGTAATGAGGTTGAGGTCTCTGGAGTGTGTGGTGTGGAGGGATTTGGATTTCTTTAGATGTAGCATTTCTAACAGAGCTGGGTCAGACATGGCTTTGTAAGTCAAGCAGAGATCACCTCTTAGTAGATGATATGCGACAGAGAATAACTGAAGTTTTTTGAGTCTGTCTATGTAGGACGTGTGTTTAAGGCTTAGGATCCTCTTTGTGAGGCACTGCTGTGGCCTTTCCAGCTGTTGCATGTGTCTAGTGAGGTACATGCCAAATGAGGCATTATACTCGATGAGTGGCCTAATGAGGGAAGAGCAGAGAGAGATTATGATCTCTTTCTTCTTGGATGCAAAACTCTTGGTAATGAGATGTGCCATATAGAAGGACTTTCTGACCATAGTGGCAAAGTGGTGGTTGAAGGAAAGGTTGCTGTCAACCTGTGTCCCCAGATCTCTTATAACATCTTCAGTGTTCAGTGAGCTCCCATCGATGTGGTAATTAGTGGGAACTCAGTTTTTCCCAAAGAGGATGACGACGCATTTTTCGGCATTGAACTTAAGGCCATGGTTTCAACACTAGTCATTGGTCCCAGTGAGGCCTTTGTGTAAGATGTCTACATCACTTGGGGAGTTAATAGCAGCTCCCAGCTTGCAGTCGTCTGTGAACTTGGTCAGCCATAGTCCCTCTGTGTTGGCCTGGACTTCTGAGAAGTAGATGCCAAACAGGACAGGACGCAGGACCGATCTCTGTAAGACTCCACTTATGACTGGTTGGAAGTCTGATTTGGAGTCTACTACTTTCACACTGTGGGTTCTATCTGTGAGTCAGTTTCCAACCCTCCTAGTGGTATAGGGGTTGATGCCTAGTTTGGGGAGATTATCAATAATTCCTGAGTGGGGAATGGTATCAAAGGCCTTGGCCGGATCAAGATAGGCTATATGAACTGCCTTGCCCTTATCCACAGCTCTGGTGAATGACTCAAAGAAGTCAACCAGGTTGAGCAGGCATGATCTACCCTTCACAAAACCAAATTGCGTGGGATCTAGAGTTTAGAGATTCCCTATGTCCTTGTTAATTAAGTCCATGATGATGTGCTCCATAGCCTTACATATCAGACTAATAAGGCTAATGGAGTGATAATTCCCAGGGTCTGTAGTCGCTCCCCTTTTATGGAGAGGGATGACTGTAGCAGTGTGCCATTCGGTAGGGACAAAGCCTGACGTGAGGCTGTGATCGAACTGGGTACACAGATGTGGTGCCAGTTCAGTTATCCAGGGATATTGTCAGGTCCCATGGAAGCTGTATTCTTGGCCTTGGACAATGCATTTTAACCTGTGCTGCAGTAATGCTGGGTGCCTGGCATTCCTCCAGTATTGTGATTGGTCCTTTAGGGAGGAGAGAGGGGTAAAGTTGGCACTGAATCTGTCGGCCAGTATGTTGGCAATATCCATTGGCTCAGTATAGGAGGTACCATTGTGCAAACCTGGGTATTGCCGTGGAGATTCTTGATATAGCTATAGATGGCTTTGTGCTTGTTTTAGTGTCTGCTGCAATTCTGCCTTCATAGCTGGCTTTAGATATTTTGATAAAGGATCTCAACTTTTTGTTTAATCTAATAAGTGAGTTTTTCCAGTCTTGGGACTTCACCATTTCTGCAACAGTTTCTTCCTTCTGTTGTAGAGTTTATTAATGGCAGGAGACCACCAGATTGGCTTCCTTTTCTTGGAGAAGAGCATCTTGGTTCTGTTGGGTATGGCCAGTTCCATGCATTTATGTACGTGTTTGTACAGTGCATTCATGCATGATTTGGCAGTCATGCATCTATTTTCCATTGTCATGGATGCCGTGAAGTTAGCCACCTCTGTTTTTAGGAGCCCAAAGTCAGCTTTGAAGAAGTTTTTCATGGTGGTTACCTTTGTGAGGGGGTGTGGGTGAGCTATAGATTTCCATGCTGATTAGTTTGTGGTCAGATCTAACCAGGGAGAAACTGATTATTGGTGTAGAGCAATGGTTGCCCATGTAAGCAATAACCAGGTCAAGGATATTGCTTCCTCTAGTGGGGGTAAGAATGAGCTGGTCCAGGGCATTGGAATTGATGAATTCCAGGAAGCATTGGGCCAGTGTATTGGTGCATGAGTAGTTTTCCTAGTTAATGGAAGGGTAGTTGAAGTCACCTAGTATGAGAGTGTTGGATTGGACTCTAATAGTTTCCAGGGTACTTAGGAATGTGGAGTGTGAGTCTTGGAATATGGTTGGGGACCTATAGCAGGCTATAACCTGAATTGCCATTTTACCCAATGTTAGTTGTACCTGAAGTATCTCAGATGCGTTATGCTGGGCTGTTAGTCTGGAGGATGTGTGTATCCTTTATGAATATGGAGACACTATTACCTTTGGTGCTTCAGTCCATGTTCTGGGGTCGAAAGGTGTGGAATAAGTTATAGCCAGGTAATGCAGGGGTACTTTCTGCTGCTTTACATCAGGTCTCTGTTACAGCACAAATGTCGATGTTCTCCATTTTGAGGAGTGCTTCGAGCAAGTGCATCTTGAGATTTAGACTTCTAGAGTTGAGCAGCATGACCCTCAGACTACATTTATTTATAGCTGTTACGGTGATAATTTGGTCTTTGGAATATCACCTAAAAAGGCACTATAGGGGTGGAAAGAGCCTTACCCAGTATCCAGAAACCCAGGGGTGACAGATGCAGGCCATCTCTGGCAAAGCATCGAGGTCTGTCAATCATGTCATCCCAAGCAGACACATACTGGATCCCCTTAGAATGACACCAGAAACATAGACAATTGTTGAAGTCAAGCATTTTCTGCTTGTATTGCGGTATCATTCTGGGTGATGGTAGGATGCTGCTCAAAGCTAGGGTCATACCTGCTTGGGCCATATAATCCCAGAGCTCCTCCATGTCTCTTTTCATGTAGTCCAGGGTAGTGCATCTCAGGTTATTCACACCCACATGGACAATGACAAAGTCATACTTGTACTTGTTGAGTAGTAACCTGAGTGTGTGTTATGTGTCAGATTCTGGCACCTGATAGACAGCTGATTGTTACCTTCTCCTTATTCAACCTAGTGAGTGGGACATCAGTGTGCCTCACTATCCAGTCACCTATGATTAGTGTATTGGGCAAGCTGCTTTGCCTTAGGAGTCTAGGTTGAGGGTCACACTGTGTAGGTGAGCTATGTGTCTTGTGGTTTGTGCTGTGTTGTGGTGGTTGAGTGTGTTTCTGTCTTGGAGGTCTCTGTTGTTTGGGTAGATTTCTATGGAGACCCTCCACAGAGGTGGGTGTGTGGTTTGTGTTTTTATGTGAGAGCTGTGATGGTGGGTGTTCTGGAGGGCTATGTGTTGCATGTGGTGTAGTACAGGTGTTGACCTTTTCCTCTTGACCAGCTATTCTGGTCTTGGCTTGAGAGTACATGGCTTCCAATTTGGATATATAAGTGCATCTCCCACAAGTCTGAGTGTTGGGAGGCAGTTGCTACACTGTCTCAGAATGCCCAACTTCACCAGATTAATATGAGAAAGCACAGGTAACTGACCTTTAGACATACCAGGAGGGATGGTCATTATTACTAAGTACTGGCGCCATTTCCTTATAGATTCCTTTTACAGAACAAATGTTACTCAAGGTGTCTGAGTCTGTACAGAGCACTGCCAAACACTTAAGGGACAGACCCTGAAAATTTAAGTATGAAGTATTTAGGCAGATATTCTGAAATTAGAAAGAAATCAATCAGTACTTACTGAAAAATAAAGAAGTAGCTTGTCAAGAATGATGAAAAGAGGGGAGTCGCATGCACGGCTACTGCCTGGCTACTACTAATGCTGGTCTCAGCACACCTTCACTCTGTTGGGATACAATACTCTTTTGCTTCTTCCCTCACCAGAAGCAAAATGTTAGCACCAATCCCAAGAAGAGAAGCAAGCCACATCCTGTTTGGTGATCCGCAATCTTGTCCCAGATGATGCAAGGGTCTGCAGGCTTGTAGCCTTTTTCTGGAAAATGCCTAGAATAGCAACCAGACCAACCAGGTACGTTAAGCACAGACACTCACTCTCCAACCAGAAAGAGTCAGGAATCAATGTACTCTGCTCCTACTCTCTCCAGGATCAAAATATAAGCATAGATTACAAGCTGTCACCTATAAAGCAGTTATTAAGCTTTCGGGTGATCAGCAGTCTCCAGGAAATAATGTAACTGCACTTCTCTCACCAGGAGAAAACAGTGGCACTAATCCCAAGATGATTACTGAGAGGCAGAATGTGGGCTCTCCAATAACTGGTAGTCTTGCAATAGATGCTTAAAAGTAAGATGAAAAAAATGGTTTATCCTAAACACTGTAGTGTGCACTAGACGAGTTAGATGTGAAAGTAGGTAACTTATGTTTTACCTCTCTAAAAAGTTATGTTTTAGTGGAGAGTCACTATTTTTAAAACAGCAAGATAGATTGAAAGGAGGTGGTCACTTTTGTATTCTGGTACTATGGAATACAATAGGATGGTCAATAAATTTAAATAGTTGAAGGGAAGTGATTTGTAGGCCGTGGTGGTGCAGCAGTTAGTGTTGTCGCCTCACAGCAAGAGGTTCTCCCATTCAATTCTCAGCTGGAGCGCCTTCTGTGTGGAGTCTGCATGTCCTCCCCATGGTCAAGTGACATTAAAGACATGCAGGTAGGTGCGTCATGAATGGGTGTGCCTTCTTTGAAGGTTGGGCATTGGGCTGGCAACTTAGCACCGTAAAAATCCACTGCCAATCATTAGTGGACGGGAGTTCCCCTGTGGCAATCCTTAACCGGGAAAAAACGAAAGACTTTAGTTGAAGGGAAGTGATTTCTCAAAATGATAATTTTGTGCTTACCCACACCAGCCAGTAATAGCAGAGAAGAAATGAGATATATGGTCAAATTAACATAAGGGGCAGGCAACTTAGAAAGACAGTGGTGTTTAAAAACACAACAGCAACTGGGTGGGAAAAATTTCTGTCTGACTTACAAGAGACAGAGCCGTGGTCTCTTTTAAAGTTTTAATATGCAGTTAAAAGCAGAATACAAGTAAAACACAGTGTAAAGAAAACAAATCACAGTATACAAAATAGAAAAAAGGCAATAAAGTAATACAAAATACAATAAATAAAAAGCAAACTGACCTTTCCCTCACAGCAAAATGTAGCAGAGTCTTGGTGAGACTTTCCAGTAAACCATGACACAAATTATTGGTACCATATTAACTTATTAGGCTCTACTTATTTTGTGGCTATCAGAGACATTTAAAAGGACAGCTTCCCAATGGATATTAAATTCCACTCAGCTGCTCAGACCTACAACTGTTATCTACAGGGATAAAGTCTTGACTATTGGAACAACAGGTAGCACACTTCCCTTTGGTGCAAAAGGCTGTGGGTTCTAGTCCCACACCAGATAGATGGATTGCTGACACTGCAATGCATCATAAGGAGGATGCTGCACTTCCGATTGTGCCACCATTCAGATGAAATGTTAAAATGAGGCATTATCTGCTTGAGCTGGTGGTAGCTCATGTTGATGTAAAAGATCCTATAACAGCTTATTGAAAATGGTGTAATAAGTTACCTAATGCCTTGACTGGATTTCCCCAAATAATAGGAATACCACCTCAGGTCTCACCAGAAAAGATATTACTAGCCTAGTGGGACTAAGCCAATCAACAAAGGATAAAAATAAAAAGCTCCATATTCAACTAACAGCATAGCTACTGCAGAAATCAAGTAGGTGAAGATGAGGGTGGAAGGCTGCTTTGGCTAACCACAAGACAAGAACTAGCATAGGTGAAAGTATGCATGAGTTCTCATGTGCAATACTATTGAGAGATTTAGGACCTATTGAAATTAAAAAAAAAAAAACGCTTGCAGATTATGCCCCTATGTTTATTGTAGTTAACTCCTGCCCCCATTCAGGGGTAATGAACAGGAAATATGAGCATTCTGGAGGAAGACATGATGGTCATAGGAGTAAGTGACAAAAACACTCTGCTTGAACACTCATATCCATGCAGCACTGTGAGAGATGGTGTACTGAGTCACTGATTCCTTTTGGCACAGAGTTAGTGCAGATTTGTGAGTTAAGCTTTGACCATTAGGCAAGGACTTTCAGTTAATTTTGACCTAAATGTCAACCTGCCCCCCTGTGGTCATGTGAACTGCTCAGGTCACTTGTAATGGAATTCTTCCTTCTCAACATCAGGCTACAAATGCTCATTCCATTATTTCTATTCCTTCAGTCCTACATGATGGCACACAGCTTCCCACCTCCCCTGGCTGTGGGCAGCTGCCAAATAATTGGAAAAGGCATTCATCAGGATCTATCCATGGTATTTTATGTCAGCATTGACAAACGTGGTCCCATATTTCTACACCTCATTGCCACAGACGTCAATGCTTGACACCACAAACCAGAACAGTGGATAGTAGCAATGGTCATGTCATGTGAGCTTGACCCTTCCTCTAAAGGATGTGGTCTCTGCTGTCTTACAACCTCCCAAAATCCACACCTAATTTGTTCGCCTACTGTAACCCTACAGCATGTCATATAATGTCTTAGTCACCATTCACTGTATCCACCTGGGCAAGTGACAACTGTGCCATGTCAGTTCCCTGACTAATGTAGGTATGGTGATGTGTTATGCTTAACACAGACAGTACATGCAGTCTATGTAAATCTGGATGTGATAACATGTGTTGCCCATGTCATATTCAGTGGTTGTGGACCAAACATTACATTTTTGTTAATATTGCAATGTACAGTATCTACTATCTGCTGCAGCTGTGGTTCTGCTCTTACAATTTCCTACCCTGACTCGCCAATCTGCCCCTCTGCTGTTGATATGACAGATATGGAAGGTCCTACCAAGATATTCACCTGTTGCTCCATTTGTTTGTGCGGTGCCACCCTATGTAGCATGGTGCACACAACAAAAATCTTAATGTAGATATCTCTACTTTTTCTGCCATATCGCTCATGGTGTATAGAGACAATGGAAACATACCTTCTAGGTGAATATGTGTTCCACTCCATTTCTTTTTTCATCATGGGCTACAGTATTGGCCATAGGCCATTTCCTATATGACCCAGGTTACAGATGGGTGACAGCAGCCAGGGTTCTATGGCACATCTAGTATCACCTGCAACAAAGAACAAACAGTATATTATTTGTGGCCTGCTCCATATTTGCATGATACCCATGTGTATAAATGTGTGTGCTCCTACCAACCATATGACCCTGTGGGAAGGTTAGATATGTGCCAAATGTATGAATTAGTGGAAGTGCATAAGTGGCACATGGGCAGAATATAAATAAGGTTCATATGTTACAGGCATCTAGAGTGGGATCCTGATGTATTGCAGTCCCTCTTGATCAGGTGGGTCATTGATGACAGTGTACATGCAAATTTGCTTCCCCCAGGAAATCAGGGAAATGACCTAAGTCATAAAATACACACATGCGGATGGATCTCTCCTATGCAGCCCTGGGAAATTAGAAATTCTCCTCCACATGATGTATTGCAATATTGGGTTAGAATTTAGGAGACTGATGCCTGCAGTATCCTTAATGTATCTCCAGTAAGTCACATAAAGTTCCATTTTGCAAAGATGGTCATGGCTTTACATACCGTAATATCCACAGGAACAGGAATGTCATACATCCTTCTTAGTTTATCTTGTGGGTGACAGAACTCAGCTAGGTCCCTTATGGTCTCTCTCTGTCCACAGGGAATCAAACCACAGTCTGCAGGTCTGTCAGCTGGTGCTATATGAGGTGCTGTTTGAACCTCCTTTGTTGACATGAATGGCCACAGCATGGAACAGTGCTGGCACTGACTGATTATGGCTGCTGTGTTACTGCTAATACAGTGACCCTTCCTATAATGTATACAACACATTTGGGTGTTCAGAATGGGTAATCAGCCAAAAGTGTGGGAGTCATTCTTTACATAATCCTTATGGCTCATTTGCATGGGTTTCCTCATTCCTGTGACATTATGTAGTCATAAGCATGGTCTTTGCACAACTTCAGTATTTCCGTTTTACTCTGCACATTGCCTCCACATGCACCAATTTGTGCTGTGCAAAGAGCTGCATATCTATGGATTTTTGTTTTGCTGATATGGCCCCTGAATTTTTCATACTGCAGTGATAGCATAGAAAGTGGATCCTGGCACAGTTATGCGCAGGGTATTGTTTTTAATTTTTTCAAGTGTAAATGGACTTTTCTAGTACTTGCTGTATCAGCTGTGCTATTCTCACATAGAGTATGTGGTTGCATTAAACCGCTTTCACCTATTCAGAATTAGTGGTGACTTCATTGGTTTTTCTGCACCCTACAGATTGCAAAGCTATAAATTGTATATATTTACCACTTAGATGAAACTATATCCAAGATTCAGCTTGGCAAATTGGAAAGTAAAGCTGATTGCACTGTTTCTGTGTCCAGTTGTATAGCACTTGGAACTCCCAAGCAGTGTAGGAACTACAGTATGTTCGCAGACAATGAACTTCTAGTGGACAAGACCAATTCAGTCAAATATTTATGCAATTTGGAGACATCTCTCTCACCCTTTAAGATGACCTGTGAGCATCACATGATACTAACCACATCTCATCACTACCAAACTAAATTGGTTTATACTGAGGCTGTAAAAATGTACTACTGAAGCTTCATAGGATAAAAAAGACTAGACCTCAGTAGATGGTTATCACTATATTAGTACCATGCTCACACATAATGAAGGGTCATCAAGATGTTGACCACAAATTATGAGTGAAAACTGTAATGTCAATAATTTGTGACTGCTCTGACAGGTACACTGATTCCAATGCTGTACAAAGACAGGATTGAAGTTAACTGTCTTTCTGGTGCTATAATCCATGATAGCAAAAGGGCTCTAAAGTTCCTGTCACCAGACTAATATGATTATGATGTAATTGTTGTCCATGAGGGTGTAAATGACATGAGGAGCACAACCTTGAGGAACATGAAAGAAATGTTGGATCTCAAAATGCAATGTCCAAATCAGGCAAGATGCTGGTCACATGTGGATCCCTTCCTTCAATGATATCTTTATACAAAGAAAAGATGATTGGATTCAACAATTGACTTAGAAACTGGTGTCATTCTAGGGGAGTCCAGTATTCATCAGCACTGGACAAAATGAGCTGGCTTGTACCTCTCATTCCATGGCCTCCACTTACTGACTAAACCCCTTGTTGCTTCTATGGGGCCTTTTTAGACAGACTCCCACTAAAAGAAATTTAAATATAGTAGATATCAATGTGATAATTTCCAGCTGTTAATCAGACCACATCAAAGTAGCTCAGCTCATCTCCAGAAGTCCTAACAACATATTACCTGATCTTGAGGCTGTCTTTGCAACTGGAGCTCATACATGTTTGTATACTTACTTGTTTCACTGTAAAGATGGCACGCCCTACATACCTGTGTTTTGCACCTACCATCCATTCAGGCCTGATGGAAAATGCAGTGATATTTCCATATCTGTCAAGGCCCACATCACCTTGAGACAGATTCCAAAAGATCCACAAACAGAAGTCAATAAACTTCAACTTACTCTGATTTAGTCATACTATCAATTTCTACTCAGCTACAGGACACCCTCCTTGCCCCTTGATGACCACTTAGGATTCCAAAATGTACTTGTGGAACTATCTATTACCAAAAATATCATTATAATAGGGGAATGCAACTACTCCTGCATAAACTGGAGTACCTATTTGAGAATCCTCAACAAGCGTATTGCCCTTTGTCAAGTAGTTAGCATACTGAGAATAAGACACTGGTGTTCTTGAGATGGGACAGCATGTGATGAATCAGCATGTTTTATTTGGGATAGTCTGTACTGTGGCATTGTTCTTGCAGGAAACAGCAGCTAAGATGGGAAGACCATGTTCAACATCCTTACCAATAGCTACTCTGGTTGGTATTGAGAGGTAGGGTGAATTTTATGGTTTCAAAATAGTAAAAAGTTAACTTTACTTCCATTTTCTGAATGTGTGATTGCAAGTTGTGGATTTGTTCAAGCCAAATACCCAGATATTTGAAAGTCAATGCTGTTTCAAGTGCAGTGCGTTTATTCTTTTAAATCAAGGGTTGATGAACAGTTAATGAGTTTCTGACAGGTACCACAATGCCGATATTGGTTTTAAACACTTGCTTAGTGAATGAAGGTCATTTTCAAGCTGGGTTGGGATGATTAAATGAGAGGAGTCAGGTCTAAAAATTATTTATTATTAATTAATTAATGTATTATTTTATTGCCATTTTTATTGGGAAAGTCTGATTGGGCAAGAGTTCTGTGGAGAAAAGCCAAGCAATACAATTAAAACAATGCTAAGAGAAGAATATAAACATCAAAAACATCTGCAGAAAATGTACAAGATAATTGCATTTCAGATAAACCAGTATGAAAGAAAACATGTAAAAGATAAATGCAAAATGAGTATGAAGAGAAAAGAAAGAAAATGACCATATCATCAGCATATAGCTTCAGATGAATAGGAGGAAGGACATAAGTTTGTTGATAAAGTCTGAAAAGAGTACTCAAAGATTATTTCATATAAATGTACACCTGTCCTTTAAAGCCAGCATGT
>NC_056735.1:1262305526-1262328026 GCF_019279795.1 Protopterus annectens | reverse complement strand
GAACAACTATCTGATTCACTGGTTGTAAATATTTCAGACATTGTTTTATCTGAGGATGATATTAATGTTCTAAATAAGGGCCTACAGTTTATACCGAGTGAGAGCGATAGTGTGGTGGATACTATCACAGATTTAAAGTTATTTATAAGAAATGTCTCACTGAAATTCATTTTTAAGAATGCTGATGCACCACAACAACAGGTATGTAAGAAGTCTAGTACATTTATTCCTGTCAATCCCCCTATACTAAATGCTTTCTCTGAAATGTGTGAGAGAGAAATTGGATTAATGTATAAAAACAAAAAATCACATAAGTATTATAACTTAAGCAGTGGGGAACAGGATGCCTTAAATAGACTAGAAAGGTATACCAAAATAATTATCAAACAAGCAGATAAAGCGGGTGCAATAGTAATTCTTAACTCTAGGGATTATGTAAGGCTTATGATGGATTTACTAAATGATGAAACTGCATTTGTTGAAATTAGTTCCACTGAAGTTTCTATGGTGATTACTAAAGTGAATATGGATATTTATGAACTGCAGTTAAATGATGATATTACTATTGAACTTTTTAATTATTTTAATGTTCCTTGTCCTAGAATTCCTGTCATATATGGATTGCCCAAAATACATAAGAACTTGCATAATCCGCCTATGAGACCCACTGTGTCAGGTTCTGGCTGGATTATTGAGCCTATTTCCATCTATTTGCAATCCATATTTAGCATGTACTTATGTGAAGTGAAAAGTTATATACAGGACACAAGGGGCTTTTTAAATCAGTTATCTGCTTGTTATAACACTTATAAAGATTTAGATTATTTGTTTGTCACCTTGGACATCAAGTCACTTTTTACGGTTATCCCTGTAGAGTATAGCATTGAAGCAATTAGGAGTTTTTTTATGTAAGAATACTGAAATGTATGGTAGAGACATTGAAACATGCTATACTTTCCTTGAAATTATTTAAAAAAATGTTTTTCTTTTCCAAGATGCTATTTATCATCAGACAAGTGGCGTTGCCATGGGGACTCCCATGACAAATGCATATGCAAATATTGTTATAGCAAAGTGGGAAGAAGAGCATGTATATAATGCCCCTATAGAATTTAACATCAAAATATTGTTTTACAAATGGTTTGTGGATGATATTTTTATATGGGATGGTGAGAGTGCACAACTAGAGTAATTCATTGAATTTATAAATTCTACAAAAGACTTTTTAAAGTTTTCAGGTACATTTTCCAAAGACAGTATCAGCTATCTGGACGTTACATTAATTTAAAATGAGAATACGAAAATTGATACATACATCTATAGGAAAGATGCATATAAAAAATAAGTATATTCATAAAAGCAGTATGCATGCCCCTCATACATATAAAGGTGTTGTGAAGGGACATTTTTTAAGAACTTGTATGTAACAAAGAACTGGATGCCATGAAAGACACATTTAGATGTAATGGGTATAATTTTTTATTTATTTATTTAAATGTGTTGACTGGGAGTGTCCAACTGGATGTGGGTCCATTTTCAGCGGAGGCCCGGGGAGAAAAGCTCCACAGTAAAATAAACAGACAGTAGTTACATTGGATTACATAGCGATTAACAATTTAACATAGAAATTACTTACAACATATTTACAGATGAAGAACATAGTACATCAGCAGACAACTAGAATCTTTATCTGTGAAGTACATAACAGGCATTAACAAATGTAACAATGAGAAGTTCCTGCTGTATAATAAGTAGTAGGCTTATGAGCATCTGAGCTTGCTGTCATCAAGGTAGTTAGTAGAGGTGAAAGAAAGGTAGTAGTTGGATGGGGTGGATGATATTAGAGTGGGAGTTGCAAGGGCATAGCCTGCATGTTTTTAGGTGCGCTTTTAATAAAGTTTTGAAGTTGGTGCACGATGGTACGGAGGTAATTGTGGGTGGGAGTGAGTTCCATAATTTGGCTATGGTGCAAGAGAATAGTGCTTCACCAGCAGAGTTATTGGCTTTAGTGATCTGCAAGTGATTTTTGTTGCTGGATCTTAGTGGTCTAGTGGTGCAATAGGGTTGGAGTAGATTCTGGAGGGATGGGACATTTAGTGGATGGTTTACTAGTTTGTGGGCGAGTGAGAGTTGATACCACTGAATGAGGTGAGGGAGTTCAAGCCAGCCCAGTTCAGCAAGTGAGAGACAGTGGTGACTATGGTAGGATGCCCCTGTGGCGAATTTGGCGATTTTGTTGTAGCAGGTCTCTAGCTTGTTTAGATCACATTACCTTAGGTTGGTATATACTGGAGAGGCATAAAGTAGGGTGGAGATAAGGTGGGAATTTGCTACTGAAATCTTTGCTGCTTTGGTGAGAAATTGTTTATTTCTGTATAATGCTCCTAGTTTTTTGTGGACTTTTTTTATGGTCATGGATATGTAAATGTCAAATTTTAGTTTATTGTCTATTTCCACTCCTAGCAATTTGGTGTGTTCAGTTGGGTATATAGTGGTGTTGTCTTTTGCTGTGATGTTAAAGTGAGAGTTGTTTTGAGTATGTTTGGTGGGTTGGAAGATGAGTAGTTTAGTTTTGTTTGGGTAATGATGTAATTATGGGTAATAGACTTTTTACAGAAAATAAGGAATGATGTAGTTATGTAGGCTCAAGCTCAATGCCAAGAAATGTATTGTTATCCCCTTTGGGAAAAAACATGTATCCATGAATTACCATATAGGTGGCAGTACACTAAACACAGAAAGTGTGATAAGAGACTTAGGGACACAGGTGGACAGTGGTCTCACCTTCGATAACCACATCGCCACAACAGTCAGGAAATCCTTCTATGTGGCACACCTCATCACGAAGGGCTTTTCATCCAGAAAAAAGGAGGTCATTGTCCCACTGTACTCATCCCTCATTAGACCCATTATAGAATACAACGCCCCATTTGGTATGTACCTCTCAAGACATCTGCAACAACTGGAAAGGCCTCAGAAATACCTCACAAAAAGAATCACAGGCCTAGAGCAGATGCCCTACGGTGACCGCCTTAAAAAACTCCAGCTATACTCTGTCGCATATCGTCTACTCAGAGGTGATCTCTGCTTAACATACAAGGCCATGTCAAACCCAGAGCTGTTGGACATGCTACACTTAAAGAAATCCCAATCCCTCAGAGCTACACGCTCCAGGGATCTAAACCTTGCCATCACAATAAACAAAACATGCTGGAGGGATAGGTTCCTGACCCAGAGACTCCCCAGACTCTGGAATAGATTGCCCATACATGTCAAGCAGAGTGCCTCTTTGGACCTCTTCAAGAGGAACCTTGACGATTGGATGGGAGAAAGGAAATTCACCCCAGGGATCACGTCAGTTGCCCTGCTAGACAGGGGTCCAGGAAAGTAAATAATGCGGGAAGAAATAGCCAGGGAATTGTTATGGCTAGGCTTGTATAGGCCCTAGGGCTGATAGCCTAGTACCAACCTATGAACCTATGAACCTATGAAAAGAACTACAGATGCAAAACCTTATTTTGCTATAAATCACGTGAATTATGTAGTTGCATATACTAGAAATAATACATTGTATACTTACTATGTTACTAAGTATGGCAGGAGATTCCAAGGCTTGAAGGATATTTTATCCAGGAATTGGAGAATTCTTAAAGCAATGCCAGAAATAGCTGATATTGTAGATGAAACAACATCTTTTGCATACAAAAGGTGTAGACATCTGAAGCAGAAATTATGCTATAAAGACCTTTCTATAAAACATGGCAAGCCTGTTATGAAACTGGGTACAGTTCCCTGCTATAATTGTGTTTGTTGTAGTATTATTAATAAAAGCTGTGAATTTAAAAATCCGGTAACTACTGAACTTGTAATAACTAAATGTCATGCTCCCTGTAGTACAAATAATATAGTATATTTAGCTACTTGTGTTACATGCTCCACTTTTTATATTGACAAGAGCTCTAGAAAATTAAAAGATAGAATTATAGAGCATAATTCAGACATTAGGAGGAAAATTGCTACCAATGCCTTAACAGAACATATCATGGGCAGAGGCTTAGATCATACATTTCAGTTTAGAGTGATAGATGTCCATCATAAACAAGGGAGAGGGGGTGACATAAATAACTCCCTAGAGTTATGCGAATATGAGTGGATTATACACCTTAATGCTGATTGAAATCCTGGTCTTAATACATCTGTCAGTATAAAAACTGTTCTGAAATTAAAACAAATGAATTTGAAATGACTACGAATAACTAGTAGATATTGCTTTAAGATGCTTTTTGATGTTAATTAAATGTATAATTGTATTGGCTGTGTCAGAGAAGGGGATTATATTTAAACCTGGTTTTATTAGTTGTTTTATATATACACTGATGAAGAGCTGTTGCTTGAAAGCTTTGTGGATTTAGATTAAATTGTGGAGATTTTATGTTACTCTATGTGTCCGCCTTTTTTGGAGTTTTTCTGCTTGTGGTTTTATTGTTCTCTGAAGTGGTTGACCACAGCGCTGGTTTGGTGTTGATTGTTCTATCACACTGCCAGGTTGTATTATGGTGTGATAACATTGTGAAATATTTCTTGTTAATAAAGTTGGCTGTTATTGGCATTATTATATTGTAATAAAGCTGATCATGAAGTCATGAGGGTTATCAAATGTGTCATTGGTGGGGCGATGATAATCCAGTGATAAAGTCTTTATCGACTTTTGGCATTTATCAACAATTGCAATTTTTTCCCCTAAGGCAGTAAGAAAAGAGCCACACTTAGATTATAAATTATTCATAGCTTTACCAGATAAGGACTGGTCTGGATGCCAACTGATGTGTTGCTCTTTTGTCCACATCACAGTCAGTCTTTACCTCCATTTTGATTCTGGCCTTAATAAAATGAACTAGGTTCACAGAAAGTTCATTGTTGTCAAAAGTCACTTTGCTGTTGCATTACTGTCATTATGAGTAGTAGTAGTGGTTTTTGTAAGTATTTAACAGTAGTACTAAGTAGTACCAGTAGTAATATTAGCAGTAGTAATAGCAATAGTAAAATTCCATGTTTTATAATGAGAACAGAAACTTCTTAAATATTCTGAAATGACTTATGATGTTCTGTTTCCAAAAGCAGAACTAAATTCAGATAACCATTTTATGTACATTAAAAACAAACAAAAACATTCCCCTGTAAATGAATGAATGAATGGATATAATACAGTAATGATTTTATTTTCTCTGGAATTTGAAAGTACAACATAAGAAATATGTCAGAACTGTAATGTAATAAGTGACTGTAGAAAACAGATTCTTCATATAAAAGCAATTAAAAAAAACAGATAAAATACTTTAGAAGTTGTAAGGAAAGCTCCACTGTGATTGTGATGGCCTCTCTACTCCAAACCAGTAATCAAGGAGCCTCAATTCTCACCACTGATACTGGTGAAAGACAGCAGCTAAAAACAGGAATGGATTTACACTGTATTTTAAGATGCAGCTCTCTGCATCAAGCACAGTTTCCTCCAAGAGTACACAGGGAATGAGAGCCAGACCTGGGACTGGACTCTCTGTTTCTCCAGATCCCAAACATGAATCACTTTTGAGCACTCTGTCCCAGGACCAAATAGCTGACATACCCACATCTGGGTATTTGATTTTTATTTAAACACACTCCTGAGAAAGGCTGGTGCAGATTTATTAGCTGTACCCCTTCTGCCCAGACTATAAGGTAACCACACTGTTACCAGTCAGTGGACTCTAAGGCTATTTTGAGGGTATCCAATTATACTGAGTAAAATCAATAGGTAACCAAAGCAGCAAGGCTTTTTGGAGTTGCCAATGTGTCACTAAAATAGCACAAGTACTCTCAAGATGTTAAAAGTACTCCCTAAAAGACCAACCACAATGAAAGGTATAAAAATATTTAATAATAAATAAAGTAGAAAACATGAGAATACTAAATATTTAAGTACAATAAACACCAGAGTTTCAGCCACAGGAGAAATAAAAATAACACAGTTGGACAGATTCACACAGGTGCAGAAAAACAGTACTTAACTAATCTCAGTGTACTTCCGGACTCTCTAAAGAATAGCTGTTCCCTAGCTAACTTAATTAATACAGCAAGGCAAGATAGGATGCTGAGATTCTTACTTCCACAAGGCACAGTGATAATCTTCTAACTAAAACTAACTGACCTAACTGAACTCAACTGACTGTGATAACTGACATAGATCTTTTATATCAGGTTCCAAAGAAAAGAAAAGAAAGCAAAGCAAAACAAAACAAAAACTGCTGTGTGAGTTCCATCCTCTCAATGCCGGTTATAGAATGACATTACATTTGATCACCTGGTTCTGCTACAATACACACACAGAGCTTTGCTAATATATGTTGCAGTATCTGAAAGCTATAGAATAATTTCAAAAACTTCTAAAACTCTTCTCTTCCAGAATTCTTGGTTTAAACATAAACATTTAATCAGTTATAGAACACTGTTGATGCATTTTTAACACAAGCATGTGTACAAGTCAGTGTGATAGTCAAGTGACGCAAAATTATTTACAAATCTCCAGCTAACTACACTGGCATATGTTACACATGCACTTCCCTATTCTCTCTGGTATAGATGACAATACCTCACATCATCATAGTAATATTATTCTAGGTTGTGAATATAGAGACACAAAAACACATGCATTAAAATAATATTTATTAAATAATATGCTTAAAATCTTTAGGCATTTATTTGTCCTTTGTTCTAGTATTGCATTGAAAGCTGTCACCTCATACTCTATTTGATGAATGTTGTTACTTGTTAAGTACAAAGGATACCTGCAATATGGACTCTTTTCAATCACAGAGTGGATCATAATGTAGGCAAAACACATAGCTCGTCCATGGGAATACAGATTAATACACCAGTACTCCATGCCATGTGTGCAGGTCATATGTACTTCTGACAAGTAAATCCAACAAGTCCTATACTCTTCTCATATGCATTTTTGTTTTTCTGTTATATCTATTTTGCTTGTTAGAATGTTGTGTTTTTAAACTTCCTTAACAGAAGATTTCATTTCAGTCATGTGAGTACCTGCCATTTCTGATTTTACTAGGCTGTCACAAGTTTTGAGAGCGTGTTTAGCTTGAGAGACGTTAAATAGAAAGTTGCATTGTTTATTCTCTATTTTGTAAAGTTCAGATGCTTTCTATCCTCTTATGAAACAGCTGGAGGTAGAACAACATGAACTGCAACAGTGTGCCTGTGATGCACACAATCACTAAAAGTTCAAACTAGATGATGTCACTGACTGTAACTACTCAGTGGGAAGTGTTAACTTCCAAACCATTCATGAAGTACACTGCTGACATATCACTTTTGTTTGCTTTATGCTTTATAAACCGCATTGCTATCAAGTCAGAAAGACCACAAGGTGTGCAGGTGTTAAAGATAGCAAATAAAAAGAATATATAAATGCAGCATCTGAAAGAGTGAAAGACTTTCCAGATATTTGTTCTGCTATGCTACTATGATAGGTTTAAAGGTGATTCCTGACAGAAGGGTAGCTGGGTAACAGCTTACACTTTTTGTCACCGAGGCTCCAGCTGAGAGCTATAAGAGGTTTTATTCATGGATGGAACATTCAAAATCATTTCACTTTTTGTATTCATTCTAATTATGCATGAATTACTCACAGCATGATATAATACATCATTTGTGAAGCATGGGAGAAATCATTTAGCAATCATGGAGTCAATTACATCATAAAATATCAGGGACATTCATAGAATGCAAAAATAGAACACGCTTAATAAAAAAATCAATATGATATGGATGAGATAAAGTTAACAACATGATTATCTACAAAAATGTTAGCAATGACATTCAGTAAGTGATTTGCATTGTAACCTATAATAGTCCATAAATATGAAGAAAGATGTGCGAAAGATAGAGGTGCAAGTAGGCCAAAGTGATGAAGCAGAGATTAGACTTCATGGATTTCATGGCACATCAATTAAGACTTCATAAAGGTCATTGCCAGAAACCACATAACAGTAGCACAGATGGAAGAGAAAATAAACAAAAGTACTAGACTAAAGAAAGGGCAAACTGTATCACTAAAAGGGGTATAATAAAAAATAGATCTGACATACTGTTTCATATGACACTTTTTAAAGGCTGCCATTTTTTTTTTTTTGTAACATACCTTACTTAAGCTTTGGAACTACATTAGTGCTTCTTTGGGAACTGAACATAGGACCTAGAACCTAGCAAGTATATTGCTCCAATAAGGGGGTATCCTGCAGCCCATGTGCTCCAGTGTAATACAGTTCTAGGCAGTATAAGTAGCTAAATAAAAAACAATTTTTGCCTGAATTGCAGATGACTGTAAACTGGGGGTTGCTGCTAAGCCATCATCTGCCACCCAAACTCTCCAGAAAGAACTCTCCCTAATAAGCTCTTTATGTACTAAAACTGTTCTCTACATACTATAATGTGCAGTGTCATCACTTTTAGCAGACAACACCTTCCCTCATCATGTTGTATAGACAGCACACCACTAAAAAATGAAAATGCACTCAGACACATAGGAACTATGTTTAACAACTCTCACTGTTTGACCATCAGGTGATAATGGTTGTCGCACAGCTAGTTACCAAAGGAATATCATCATGGTTAAAAGAGGCAATCACACCTTTATACTCAGCATTGATTAGACCAATTATCAAGTATAATGCCCCTTTCAGAGTATGTCTCATTAATAAAAAGTTAAACTAAAAAAAAAAGTTAAACTAAAAAGTTAACCTAAAGTTTCTTAACCAAAAATATCACAGGCCTAAAGTCCTACAGTTACCATGGAGTTGAAAGTTCCAGTCCTTTATACAGCATCTTAGAGACTTTTGAGGGGATATCTATGTGTCACTTACAGTACCATTAGAGACCCAGTTGTCCCAGACCTTTTGTACCTCCACAAGTCCAATTTATCCACTAGTACTAGGACCATGGACATAAATCTTCATAAACAGAAAAAAAACATGGTATAAAGACAGGTTTATAAGCCTGCATCTCCTATGCCTCAAGAAGAAACACCCTTGCATGTTAAGCAATATGACTCCCAATATTCACTTAAATGTACCTTAAATGACTGAATGGGTATCCACTTATTAACTCTGGGATTGGTTGGTACAGCTTTCCTGGAGAAAGAAGGTATGACATGAGAGAGTATAGTGGTAAGGACTGAATAATCATAAGATGTAGTGCCCTTGGAATATCTATTAAATATCTAATTATCGACTTGCATTTTTCTCATGTTATTACATAGTGAAATATAGAATCCAAGCCTCAAACTGGAAAATATTGTTTAACCTGCTGAGATAATGAAATATATCATGCTACAGTGACTACAGTAAGAAAAATAATAATATGATGAACTAAGGAAATATGAAGAGAAAATGTTGAATTGACGGGACACAATTTTAAGGAATATGAGCAAGGTGCGGCTTCAGTAGGGAAATGGATAGGAAGGAAGGAAGAATTTCAGCTCAAGCAGTGCTAATTAAATGAAGATAAGATAGATTGATCATGGCTATTTTATGTTGTATGTATCAAACAAAGAAAGAACTATCTTGTTTCTCTAGTCAAAATCTTCTTTAGTAAAGAGTTTTTTTATTTTTTTCAAGGCCGAAATATGAGAATACATCACAGATAAAATCTAAAGGAGTCTTAATGTTAGTATTGTATATAAGGAGCCTTAATGTTAGTATTGTATATATACACTTTGTATATGCTGTTACTAGAGAAGTAATAACTGCCTTTATGTTTGAGTGCAATAATAAAGTATAAAGGTAAAAGGATAACAAATGAGTAAATAAATTGCAAAGATGATAGGCATAAGAATGATAATGTATATAATAGAAAATGAAATTTGTTAGCTAAAAAGCCCAGTAGACTCATAAATTATGAGGTGGGAAGGCAAATGGGAAAAAAAAACATGAATGTGAAGATGATGATTGAAGATGAATGCAGTCTAATGTTGTATTGTTGCAAATTCAAAAGAAATAATTTATCTTTTTGAACATTCTTACTGATTTTCAAAGATCCATAGTATGCCATATCTGAGCTGAAAAGCAATAAATTCAGATACTTTTCTTAGCAGTGTTGTTTGAAAAAGTAACTTTTTATGTACTTATCTTTGTTGACCAGGTTAGTGACATTAGACTAATAGCCTCTTTTCAAGGAAGACATGAGGTGGTGCTTATACTACTAAGAGAAATATTGCCAGGGAATTGTGAACTTTCCCTATTCATTGTTGTTGTAAGTGGGACCCATTTAAGGGGCACTTCCTGTTTCCAATACAGGTGCAGAGCTGGCCCAAAGATACAGGAAGACAGGTGGAGAGAGAGAAGGAGATAATGAAGTGGTAAGAGAAATGGAGAACGCAAATATTGAGACTGGAGAATGCATGCAGGATTCTGAGGAGATGTTTCAAAGAAATCTGTTTGATGGAGATGAGGCAGCAAATAATGGATGTATAATTATAACCCTCCAGTCCAGTGGCGGCTGATGACTTCAAATTAAAGGGGGGCTGCAGGAGACAGCTGAATGGGTGGGGCCAATGGGGAGGGGTGTGGTCAATGATAAAGGGGTGGAGCTATGCTTAAAACCACAACAACTGGAACTTTAATTAAATACGCTACTCTGGGTGCAAAACCGTCATTACAAGAGTCTTATCAAGACAAAATCAAGTGTAGTAGAAAAAAAATATTTCAATGCATTGGCTACGTGACAGCTTACTTAATATCTAGATGGAAACAAAAAGGTTGTGAGGCATGAAAAAATAAATTACTTTTTAAATACGTTACTGGAATACCAGTCAAAATCAAGTATAAAAAATAAGCTTCTCCTTGCACTGCAGTTCTAATTATAATTTATATTCAGCTTTCTAAAAGTACCAAGTAACATGCTGAAAGTAACAATCTCTGTGATGCCCCCACTTGTAAAAATGTTTCTTATCCAGAAAAGACCTGCTGCCTGACAACAACTATTTACTTGTTTCATGGGGAAAACATGATCAAAGTAAAAAATGAACAGCAAACAAGAAACAAGCTCAAGATAAATTGCTTAAAGGATTACTGCACAGGTTATGGACCACATATGATAGATTGGCATTCTATTTAGTTTACGGGTAAAGCCTGCAAAGATGACTGCAAGTATCCAACAAATGTAATGAGCTTCTGAAAATACTGTAATCCTGTTCTTCATTACAAATACTGTCATATGCATTTCAATACATAAGGCTTGTACATTATCTAGTTATGTAAATATTCTCTGCATGGCAACAACAAAAAGGGCTTCAGTGCTGGTAATTATTTAACAGTATGCTTATTAAAGGTTACTTGCATCTTACAATCTCAGACAAGCTTACCTGATGGTCATTAAAGCATTGCAACTTAAACACAGAGCAACAGGGCACTGGGACAGCATGCATTTTCTGAATAATAAGACGCATAAATCATCAGTATAAAATTATGACAGAATACCAGAACATTCTGCAAAATCAAGGACAGATGAAAAGCCACTGTTGTACTTGTGTCTACCTTGGATGGGGGAATACTCTGCACACTTAAACTGCATAACTGCTCTTTGCCTTGCTTGGACACATCCGGAGTCACTACATGGGGGAGTGGGATGCAACAAGTATGTCACAATTTGAAATGTCTCTGGCTGATGGTGATGGCTCTGACACTCATATTTCTCAACCTTGGAGCAAGAAATCTGGACAAAGCCATACACAGAAGTGGGACAAAGGACAAAAATTAAGGACAATTTTTAAATATCACTCATAAACTTAGAAAGATAATAGAATAGTAGGTCTTGCATTAGTATAAACTTTCTGAAGGGTATGAAATCTGAAACTCAAATGTCTCTCATTATTTTCTAATGTCAATCTCTAATGATTACCACTAATTTGCCAGAAAACGACAATTTTATGAAAAATGGACCAAACGTGATGCAAAAATATAAAATTGCCACATAATACAGCTGGGAACCTGTCAAAGAAGGGACACTTTTGTAATAATACTACTGTTAAATTGAGCAGCTGACAAAATAAGGGAATCTACATGCATTTCTGAAATAAAAGTAATCTATAACTGATCATTACAGTTATTTATAATTGTAAACCTCCATGTTTTCTTCCAAAATTGCCATTTTGTGGCGGGATTATTAGGGGGAGAGCAACATTTTGAACCAAAATTGGGGACAGTTGAGAGGTTTGAATATTCCTAATTCTATAAAGATATTTATTTGCATGGACCGCTCAACCTCTTAATGCAGGAAATCTGGACAAGGCCAAATATACAAACAGTCTAAAAATTGCTCTTGTATAAACTTAAGACAGTTGATAGAATAACAGGTCTTGCTTTATCATGCATTTTTCTGAAGGTTATGAAGTCTGAAACTAAATGTCTGTCATTATTTAGTGACTTCATTCCTAAATGATTTGCCAGAAAACCACACATTTTATGAGGAACAAACCAAAAATAAGAAGCAAAAATCTATTCATTCTGCAAAAATCTGGACAGTTGAGAGGTATAGTTTAGCCAGGGCTGTCTTTGAGTTTGCTGCCCTTCTCCCCCTCACAAAATCATGGTGGAATAGAGCCTCCCCCTGCAGCCATTCCAATGTCCCACGCCTTGGTTATTTCGCCCCATTTACCATAAACACTGTAATGTGCATACTGATTTACTTCTGCGATTAATTGGATTTCATTTGAAAGTTTTATTTTGCATTTTACAGCACAAACACTAACAAACATCTGGTAAACAAAGCAATGCAGTTTTACAATGAAAATAGACTTAGAATTAAAACATCTCTGCCCCTGAAACTCACATTCATTGAAACAGCACTGAAACCCACATTCAAAGAAAATACATTTTGCCAGTGGCAGACAACAATTAACTTTGGGCTGTTTTCAAATCATAGGCCCCTTGCACATGAAACATACATGTGCTCTTTTATAGACCTTTCTGATTGTATTAAATTATATTCCTTGTACAATACAGTACAGTTGTTAGAAGGCATTTAAATGTATTGTTTTGAACATTTTTCCAGTAAACAATGAAACAAAATACATGCACCAATAATGACAAAACTGCCCAATTCTGAATATTTTCATCATAAAAGTGTACTCAAATGTCTACAGTCCACCAGTATCAGTAAATATGCACAATCTCTGAAGAAGTAAAATTCATCTAAATAATTCCACATTAAAGAGATCTGTAACTAATGAAGAGGTTGCTGGGCTAGCAAACAACTTTATATTTCATTGTTTCATCTACAAATAAAGTGCCTGCTGCCCTTGAGGAATAAATTGCCTATATTACATTAACAAAAATGATAAGCTAGTAATACTGCAATAGGGAATGGATGGCAAACTGGTAACAGGTTCATAGTTACTAGGTATCTTCTCCAAATAGGACTGAAGCATCCACCCCTTTTACAACACAGTACAGTATCAAAAATGCATCTCCCTATTGTGGGAGTAGAACCGACAGCCTTCTGCATCAAAAGCAAGTACACTACTGGTTGTGCTATTAACAATGCAAGCAGACCCAGCAAAAGCAGCACTAAACTTCTGTTCCCCGGCAGCTCTCACCTCCTTGTAAAATCTACTCAACACTCAACTGTATCTCTGAACTTTGCAGCACAAGAAATCTGGAAACAGCCAAAATTTACTGGGGGGGTGGGTAAAATCCCATAAACCAGGGACACATTTTAAACATTGCTTGTATAATTTTGGAAAGTTGCTAGAATAAAATGCTGTGATGCCACCATACATTTTACTGCCAAATCTTGAACCCAGGAGCCAGTGCAAAACAGTCAGAGCAACATACCACTATGCCAAATCAGCTGTTTTGTGAAAGAGAGGAAGACTGAAACTTAAATGGCTAGCATTTAGTGAATTCAATTCTCACCATAGCTGTCAACCTCTTAGCACAAAACACTTGAACAAAGCCAATAATGGGGCAATACAGCCCCCAAACTTATTCAGTGAACTCAGTTCTCACCATAGCTCTCAAACTCTTAGCAAAAATCAACTGGGCAAAGCCAGTAATGGGGGAATACAGCCTCCAAACATATTCAGTGAATTCAGTTCCATAGCTCTCAACCTTAGCACAAAAAAACTGGACAAAGCCAATAATGGGGGAATATAGTCCCAAAAATAGGGACAAATTTCAAATATCCATCTTACAAACTTAGAAAATTGTTAGAATGAAAGGTTCTGTGTTACCATGTACTTTCTGAAGAATATGAAGTCTGAAATTCAAATGCCTGTCATTTTTATTTATATAACATTTATTAACCAGGAAAGTCTGACTTGCAACAAGAGCCAATTTTCAGCAGAGGCCCAGGGAGAAACAGTCCAGACATTGAATATAGCTTTTTCTACTTAAAACAAAATGAAGCACACTAATACTAATTCCAGATGGAAAAACGGCCACATGAAGTCCGAAAGAGAAGATAACTCACTTGATTAATAATCAAGTGAGTTATCTTTGGACTTCATTCTGTGGCCGTTTTTCATTCCGGAATCAGTATTAGTGTGCTTCGTTTTCTTTCAGGTTACCATTTGTTATTTACAGCAGCAGGTGTATAAGAGTTGCAGCTTGCAGCAAAAAAAAAAAAAAAAAAAAAAAGGGTACAGAGCCGATTCCAGCAGATCAGCACCTACCTCAGTATATATCTCATCTTCCTCTCTGTTCTCTCTTACTGCAGTCAGTGCAAGCCCTTAGCTGCCCAAGACAAAAAAAAATAAACTTTGACCAAGCTGTAAAGCACCACCAATGACAACGCCACTGAATCCAACGGTCCAAACCTCATGAACAAGACAAGTACAGTACTACTGTGCTACTGCTGATTGTTTCTCGCTCTCTTTTTTGAGAAGAGAGTGAGAACCAATCAGTAGCAATCCAGCCTTCCACGTCACTTACGTGCTTGTGGACGTGCAAATCCAAACCCCCGTCTAATTTACATTGCGGTTAAACCGCTTAGACTTCTGGGCATCACACTGATGCTTTTTCTTTTATCTGTACTGCCTTTTACAGCAGTCAGATACTAGATGCTGCTATGTTGTTAAAAAATAAAAAAAAAACAGGAACTCGACAAGCATGCGCAGTTCGAGTTCTGGGACTTTGTGGACTTGTCATACTGTGTTGTGTAGGTTAGAAAAATATTTTTTATGGTAATATTGGCAAATGAAATGTAAATGTCAACTACACTTTCTTTCTTCTTTTTCCTGGGAGGGCTGGAGTCCCGCAGTCCGATAGCACAAGCCGCCCCTGGACATACCGATTGAGGTGCGGAATTGCATTTTATGCACATACAGTAGGGTGGGAAAAGATAGCTCAATTAACAAATTATATATCCTTCTAGTTTTCACTACATTCCTATTAACTGCAGTTATATGTCCCTTACATGTATTATTACACTACCCAATGTCCTTATATTGTGCAATTGGATTTTGCTAGATCATTATATACAAGAGCAGTATCTTACATACAAACTGTCCAAGATGCAGATGTTACTGCAACATATTTTGAGAGTTGCTCACACACACTACCGCTAAGATGGTAAACAGACAGATCTACTTTCATATAATTATCTAGATATGTTCAGGTGATAGTATCAGTTATATGTTAACAGCTCCCTACATTTCTGGCAGCACACTGACATTTCTGGGGAACACAATACCAAGCTACTCATGTGCCAGATTAACCTGTACATGCTGGCCATGAACCAACAGTTGAGGGCTGTACATATGCATATAAGCTACTGGCACTCCCTTCACCCATGTCATATGGGCCTACCCAAGTGTGGGTTGACACTGCTTAATACAACACTACTATTTGTAGAATGCAACAGTACAACAACATATCAAAGAAAATGACACAGATGCACTCTATGAATCATACATTTATTAAATGATTATTGCACCTTTATTTATTGGGATAAAAGACTTTTTGAAGGCTCTTTCATTTATTTTATATAACAGTACATGCAGAATAATTACTAACCTGCCTCATGACGCAGCCTTTGCAGACTATCTTCATGGGCTTGCTGGTTCATAGCCCAGGCACCTGCAGCTGTGAAGTAAATGCAGTGATATTGAGACATACCTATCTATAGAATAGACAAGCATAGCAATTCTTAACTGCTTAATACAATGGCTACTTACTCAGTACTGGGGCATTAGGCATCATACGGGATTCCTAGATCCACTGGTAAAGTTGATCCTCCCTACATTGCTTCAGGTCAGAATAATGGTGCCTGACCTGCTCACCAGTCTGTGGAACACCAGTGGCACTTGTGAGACCACGTGCAAGACTGTTCCAGGCCTCCGTTTTATATTGGGTACCCTGGTACTGGCCTCAAAGGAGTCTTTCCTCATGATTGTGGACAAGGAGCCAAACCATTACTTTGGACTCCTGGATGCCCCAGCATTGCACTCTAAATCGAGTGCCTTCACCAACACCAGCCAGGCTGACTGCAGAAGGAAGTTACAACCAGTTATAGCAAGTATTCCCACCTGTGGAGCTTAAATATGCCTCATTTCCCACACTTATTTGTGATTGGCTAGTTTTGGAAAAACTCAACTGTAGGCATGCCTGCTTAGGTGATATTGGCAATGTTTAAAATTCCTTTGATACATATGTGTCTGTTGAAAGTGCATGTTTGTAAAATGCTGTCATGGCTTAGTGGTTAAGTACTGTAACTATAGTGCACAGTATCCTGAGTTCGAGCTCTGTCACTGCTTTTTATTTTCCTGCTGGAGAGACCTGACTGGTTAAGGAACAGTAAAGCAGCTGTGAGCGTGTTTACCTGACTTTGCTCAAATTTGCCTGACTTTGCCCAACATTGCTCGATGTTGCTCAACACTGCTCGACGTTGCCAGACATTGCACTAGTTAACGCGGTGCAGCAGCTACGTGCAAATACATTGTGGTTGCGCTGGTTAGCACAGTGTGCAGCTATGCGCAACTAAATTTAAATATGCTCAATAATGGTAAAATGTGCTTAGCAGTGCTTTATATTGCTTAAAATAGGGTACTCATGCCTCAGAATGCATAACCACTTCACCTATATATATATATATATATATATATATATATATATATATATATATATAAAAAATTCGTTCACTACTACATTTAACATTTCAATGCTTTTTACAAAAGTTATACATAAAAAATGTCAGGAAATATTTTTGTATACAGATTTCCCACAGAAAATGGAACGTGCAGTAGTGGAACTCGAACCAGGAATGCCTCCTCTTTGTGCAAAGGCTCTAACTGCTATTTTGCTTAATTTGCATATATTTTTCTTATTATCCACTTCTGGTGTCTAAGCTGCTAACTGTAGCTAAGCAATGGGCAAACCCGCGCAAACCCGCACAAATACGGGCAGCTATATTGGAAGAAAAAAAATTCTTTTTATTTTTAATTTTGTAAGTTGTTTAACATATGGTGGAGTGTAGTGTTACATTGTACACATGTGAGCGGACTTGCTCAAGTAACTCAAAATTGCGGCATTTCTTCATTGCAGGGGTGTAGATTTTTGGACTGCTCGGCAGTCCGACATGCCCCCTACACTCGTCCACACTCCGTGTAAGTTTAGAGTTGAGGCAGCGCGCCCTCATTAATATGCATGGCACACTGCCATCATACTCTTACACTGCCTCTTCTATGTAAGACTAATCTAGTCTTACACGGAAGATTAGTAAATCTGGGGGACTGTGTTTACTGTTACTTATAAAATTCAGTTTAAGACCTAGAACCTAAAGAATACTACCACTATAAAATAGTTTGTGCTGAATAGTTTGCATTTATACTTCTTTCATAATCTCTGTGGTTCCAGAGATATGAAAATTTGTTTGAAATATAAGGACATAATTTGATTCTGTCAATAGGCTTAGGCTCCACCCATTGGAAACTACAGTGCAAACTTTCTGAGCTCTATTGGAGTGAATAAGTTAACATCAACAAATTTAGCCAAGGGTTCAGTTTTAAACCTTCTTGCCACTACAATGTTTCTCAAATGAGGATCCCTCTGGCATTTATGAATTTTGGGAATGCTGAACATGGATTTAATTACAGGCCTAGAAACCTTTAAAATATTTGTGTCCTCTTCATCCAAGAAACTCCTGGAAGACCAAGTCATCCAAATAAAAATTAATTTTGCTGTAGGCTATGACAATCATATTCCTAGAAATCATATTCATAGAAACTCTCTTGTAGGTGTGCTGATCAGAAAGAAGTTGAAACATTTTACTTGAATAATACAAAGTGTCCATTATCACAAACCCACCAGCCTTGTCAGGATTCATAATATGCAAATTTTGTTCATGACCAAGTTATTCAAGATGTGTCTTTCACTAGAAGTCAAATTACTTGCCGATGCACTCTCAATTTGGAAAATCTGTGAAATTGGTCTTCACATAGTCTTTTGAGCATTAATAGTTCCACTATTTATCATAAGATGACATTTTTTAACTCTTATTTGTAATTTACAAGTTGTCACCCCCCCCCCATCAGAACAGGGCCATACGTAAAAGGCAGATGATGCATTTGTCAAGGCTGACTATTGAGGGTTGGGAGGGTGGCCTAATGGTTAAGGTGTTTGCCTTACAAACACAAGGTACAGGGTTTGAGTCTCACAGGGGATAAATGGCTAGGCTTAAAATGGCTCGCAGGGGCAGTTAGCCTAGTACTAATCTATGAATCTATGAATCTATGATGATAATGTCTTTCTGAAGGAATTATGTTTTTTTTCTCTGTTTTTTGACAGAGGATACCCAAAGTGTCTCAAAGATGATATCAGAGATGAGACTTTGAAACTATGACCAGTTAAGTTTGCTCCCATTTTGGGTGGTTGCCACACCAATGGAACTGCAGTTTAACCATTATGACCTAGGGCAAATGGAAAGGCTGGTTTAACTCATGGTAGCTCTGTGCAAGCACTTACTAATGGTGCTTTTGTCATCCCTTTCAGTAGTGATGTGAACAGATACATGGATTCAATCAAAAGGAACTGGGATTTGGTGTTCAGCAGATAATTCATAAAGATTTTGGGAGACCAACCTAATATTGCTTTAGTAAGGAGAAAAATTTAAAGAGCCTCTTGAAGGAAATCAAAATGGGCAAAGTATTTATGCAGGGAATAACCGCATGTTTGCATGTGGACATCGTATACAATGTAGCTTCATTCATGAGGGTCTATATGTATCAGTGAAGGCTTTTGACTGGAACCTAGCCAGCCCTGAGAGGTATAGTTGTGACACCATTAGGGTGGTTTATACTGCATGCTGTACAGCATGTGAAGCATCAAATCTAAAAAAAGGAGAGGATTAGAGAACTTATTTATGATATAAAGAAGAAGAAGCCCACTAATACCTTAAGTAGACAATCAGGACAGTATTGATAAGGTGAACCTAAGGGATACATGGGAGACATAGCTACATTGTTAGAGTACAAAGAATTATGCTGGCAATTACGACTGAAAGCCATGGCTCTACCAGGTTTGAATGATAATGTTTCTGTTATCAGTGTCTTGAAGGCAAGAGCAACTGTTCTCTAAGTTTATTATGCTTGCAGGTAGTGATTGTTTACATTCACATTGATTATTTTTAAGACTATTGTGGTTCTTAGTAGGCAGTGTGATAATGTTTTTATTCATATGTTTTGTGGGTGTGTTCTTTTAAATCTGCATACAAAGTGTTTTTATTTGTTTGGAGGTGTTCTTGATTGGTTGTTTTGTACTTCTTGTGATAAACCCTCTTTACCCTGGGTGAATAACTGAAAAGTCTCAGTCTTCACCACTGACTGTGGTAAAGGAGTGTCACTAAAATCAGGTATAGAAATACACAATTTCCCCTAAGAATAGACTGGGAACATGTTACAAATCCTGAGGCTGGACTATATGCTTCACTCCAGGTCCCAAAATGAGTCTCCACACTAACCACTGCAGAACACTGTGTCCCAGTTCTAGATATCTGACACATTCATTCTTAAATGTCTGATATTCATACGTACACACACTCTTGGGAAAGACTGACACAGATTTACCTGTTGTGTTTCTTTGCCCAAATTACAATGTAACAGCTGCCACCAGCCAAATACCACAATACCCTTCAAGAGGTGTGTCCAATTATATTGGGTAAAATAGAGATTGAAACCAAAGGTAGCATGCATCCTAAGCAGTAAGGCTTTTTGGAGTGGACCTGGTGTTATCACAATAAGCATAAATACTCTCATGCTATTACAAATATTAACTAAATAACCAGCCACAGTGAGAGATAGTAAAACATTTAACAATAAATAAAAAGGATTTAAAACATGTAAATACTGAATAACTGATTCCAATAAACATTAGAGTTTCTCACACAGGAAATATGAAAATAATACTGTAGGATAGATCCCACGTTGATTATTGAAAACCTGTAGCTATCTAGATGTAGTTCCATGACTATCTGAAGATTAACTGCCCCTATCTAATCTAAATACTTAAGCAAGGCAAGATTATACTCTTACTTCTGCAAGGTAAGATAAGAAATTATGTCCACACTCCAGGCTGTTGTCTGTCTTCAGCGACTGGAAAAACTACTTTCCTGGAAACAACTGGACTACTACTGCTGAACAGCTCTGGAAAATAACTAAATGATGACTCAACAACTGACTGAGAACCTACATTTTATAGCAGATCATTTTCAAAAGTAAAAGGAAGCTGCCATGAGAATTCTACTCTCATATCAGACTTTGAAAAGGAAACAAACAGCTGCAGTGAAGATTCTATTCTTCCAGCTCTGGCATACAATGACATCACATCTAGGTCAGCTGACTCTGGCATAACATACATTCAGAATTCTCTTTAAAAAAAAAAAACATGTGCATCTGGTCAGCCAGAAGAACAATATTTAACATTTAAACAAGAACAATGTTTGACAGTCAAACATCTTGCATAAATCAGAGTGATAATCAAAAGACATAAACTTATTTACAAAATTATATCTAGTCATTCTGGCATATGTAACACAGGGCAATTCACAATTAATTACAATTATTTACAAAACTTCAGCCGGGGTGGCCACAGTGGTGCAGTGGTCAGCATTGCCGCCTCACAGCAAGAGGCTCTCCGGTTCAATTCTCGGCTGGGGTGCCTTCTGTGTGGAGTCTGCATGTCCTCCCTGTGGTCATGTGGGTTTCCTCTGGGTGCTCCGGTTTCCTCCCAAAATCATGCTGTAGGTGGATTGGATACTCTATATTGACCCTTGGTGTGAGTGCGTGTGTGTGTGTGTGTGTGTGTGTGTGTGTGTGTGTGTGTGTGTGTGTGTGTGTGTGTGTGTGTGTGTGTGCACCTTCTGTGGAAGGTTGGGTGTCAGGCTGGCAACCTGACAGTGTAAAAACTTCACTGCCAATCATGAGCAGACAGGTGAAGCCAAAAGAAGAATTTACAAAACTTCAGCCAGTCATGTTAGCACAGATGACAATATCTAATATCCTTGCACTTCTATTGTTATTTAAATTGTGTTACAGTTGTTTCAGCATTAACTCTGATGAAGTTAATGGATTTTGGATGAAAGCAGTTAGTTATTGCAATTTTTACCACTATTTTTTATAGTCCAGAATAACATTTGTGTTATCATCCAGCCAAGTATTATTTGAACTGTTTGTAGTCATTGTTATTTTGGTTCTTGGTCGTTGTGTTTTTGGATTTTACTTTGGAAGGATGGCTCCACTGACTCTGTTTCTGGCTCAATCACAGGATGTTACTTTACCTAGAGAGCTCACCATTTTACTGCAGCAGATTGCAAAATATTGTACAACTCCAGAGTTTGGTTCCATGAGCATTATAGCAGGCTAAGGATGTGTGGGCCAAGTTTCAAATTGTGATGTGAGAGAGAGGTTCAATAATGGGGTACGATGCAGCATATATAGAGCCAACAACAGAGCAATGTGCTTGCAGCTGACTGGGGAGATTAATTTTGATGACTTGCTTTATCATCTTTTTCTTTTGGGATGTGTAAAACTTGTACAAATTCCAGTCTCTGTTCTCAACTGGCAGACTTTGAAACTAAGCTGGCTAAATTTAGGAATTTACAATTGGAAAACTCCTACTATTTTGAAATGCATTAAGGTTAAATGAGTACCTAAGAGGCTAAGGATATGTAAGATCCCTAATGGCTCCTCTGTGAGTCCCAACCTGGTGAATGAATTAGTGGCACTATTTAACCAGACTGGCCTTAGGATTTTAGAGTTGTTGATCAAAGACAATGAGCACAAACTAGAAGCTTTGAATGAGGACATTAACACTTCATACTTGTCTATTAGCCAGGATTTGCTGTTTTCCACCCATAAGACTGAGTATTTGGCTATATTTTCTAGGACTGACAAACAGCTGGAGGACAACAGGACATGTAAAATAAGGAAGTAAGAGAGAGACAAACTTGAGTATGATG
>NC_056735.1:1262298026-1262300526 GCF_019279795.1 Protopterus annectens | reverse complement strand
CTATGTGAACTGGAGTACTGAAGTAAGTCCAGCTGTGAGGCATAAATGTAATAGAGTGTTGAAGCCCCCTACTAAATATAAGGATCTCATACAGTGTACGTACACATGAATCATGGATACCAGACATATATATAAGATGTAATGAATAATAAATCAATGTCAAAAAGCAAATATAATGCAAAGTCAATTTTAAGCAACACTAAGCATTGCACAGGCCAGCTTAGGAAGTGTACGCAATGTGTAGGCCAGCTAACTCAATGTGCCCAGTGGTATACTCCTTTAAACAATGCCAACCTTTGGTAAGCAGGTTTGCCCATAGCTTAGCCTTTTCGAAACCGGCCAATCACGGCAAAGTGTGGGGATTCTGCCCTACTTGAACCCAACAGGTGGGAATACATCTCATAACTGGTTGTAGCTTCCCCTTGCAGGCACCATGGCAGAAAGGGGAGAGGGAGTGCACTTCCGGGTGCAGCACTGGGGCATCCAGGAGTCCAGAGTCATGGCAGGACTCCTTGTCAAAGATCATGAGCAGAGACTGCTGCAGGGCCAGTGCTAGGGTTCCCAATATAAGGCAGAAGCCTGGAACCATCTCGCCCGTGACCTCACCAGTGCCACTGGCATACCCTGAACTGGTGAGCAGGTCAGGCATCCCTATGCCGACCTGAAGTGGCGAAAGGGGGATCTCTTGGATAAGTGGATCCAAGAGGCTAGGACAACAGGGGAGGTCCCAGCTGTGTGTAAGTATCACTCTACTACCTGTTTAATAATTGCCAGATTATGTATATTATGGATAGGTATGGCTAAATATTCCTCTTATGTCCTTCACGGCTGCAAGTGAGTGAGTCATCCATGAACCAGGAGACCCATGGCTGTCGCCTGGAGAGGTTGCAATGCAAGGCAGGTTAGTAATACTCTTGCATGTACTGTCATAGGAAATAAATATAAAAGTATTAGTAAATTAATTCCCAGTATAATACCTGTATTGTTTAAGGCAAGTGCTGCATACACCAGAGAATATGGCAGGAAGAGTCTCATATAGTTTGTATGTAAATAAAAGCATAATAGCCTGACAATAAAGGTCTAACTGCTGGACTGTATGTGTATACTCTGGCATCATATGGTAATGTAGATTTGCAATCACTTAATAGTACTGTTGGATTAATCACTGTTACCCAGACTGTGCAACATAAATAGAATGTGTAGGAATGTCTGTATATAATTGTTGTAGCCCCCAGAGGTCACTTAGTACAACTGAGAGACACATAGACAGAAAACAGTGAAAAGACAAACAACACAATCTAACAGCACATGCAACTGAGATGTAAACTGTTGTATTTTTAGCACACACAGCAACGGTTCGAATCCTGGGAGTGGTAGTAGTCTGCATACAGAATCATACCCCACAACTGTACAGATATATCCAGAATGTCCGGTAAACTGGACCATATCTGCTGCCTGTCCCCCTGGGATATCAGTGGGATGATCCCAGACATATGGGCAGCAAACAGGAAATACAACGGATAGTCACACATCTGTGAGAACAAAGCTGGCACACTAGCATCTCCCCAAAATCTTATGAGAGTAATAACTTACGTATATCCCATTTACACCCCCATGTTGTCAAGCTGTGACCAGAGTGTGTACAGTAACAGAGTGAGATGTATGTGCATAATAGTAATGTGGAATCTGGTACTGTGTGTGGCAACATTCAGGTAGTGCTAACAAACACTGCTCCCACAGGTCTGTCAGATATGAACACTGTGCCAAAAAATAAAAGAATGATACCCTGTACTGGTACTGTTTACTTTGGTATTGCATGGCACTGTGACTGATGCAGTTGCTCTGAATAATAAGGTATTACTCATCACTGTCACCCACACTGTGCTACATAATATAACTGTCTAGGAAATCCTGTATAAGAGTGTTGTAATACAAGGTCAGAATGTAAAACCACAGGAGAATTATAGGACAGAAAGCAGCTAGGATATATACAGCAATATCTATATAGCACACACAACTGTGATGGACAGTGTTTTAGTTTTAGCAGACACAGCCATGGTCTGAATCCTGGGAGTGGAAGTAGGCTACATACAGAATCATACCCCACAACTGTATAGATAAGTCCAGAATGTCCAGTATATGGGGCCATATCTGCTGCCTGTCCCCCTGTCCCCCTGGGAAGTCAGTGGGATGACCCCAGATGTTTAGGCAGCACACAGGAAATACAACTGATTGTCACACATCTATGAGAACAAAACTGTCACTCTAGCAACTCCCAAAACTGTTACAAGAGTAATAAGCCAAGTATGTCCTATCTAACCCCCATGTTGTCAAGCTGTGACCAAAGCGTGTACAGTAACAGAGTGAGATGTATGTGCATAAAACTAATGTGAAATCTGGTACTTTGTGTGGCAACATTCATGTAGTGCTAACAGACATTGCTCCCACAGGTACGTTGGATACGAACACTGTACCAAAAAATAAAAGCTTGATACCCTGT